>NW_017304684.1:53046-78822 GCF_001594115.1 Trachymyrmex septentrionalis
ATACAATGATCTTGTGGCTATTACACCCGAGCAATATTTCAAACAGATTACAAAGCGTGTTGCTGAAATTAAAGCTGTATCGGTACGTATAATAGAAGAATATTTTAATTTAAGAAATTATGTTGTCAAATATTCTCAAAAAGTGTGAAATATTTCTCGAATGTTTAAAATTATTTAAACTAATAAATCTATTTTAGACTAGTTTTGACGATCCATACTTCGTGTTAAAATTCACGAATTTTAGAATTTTATTTATAATTTTTATTAATTTTATTAATTCTATTTTTAATTTGTATTCTTAAATACCGTTTAATACATTTGAAGATTAGAAATACGCGCGCGTACGCGCAAACACACTCACATTCTCTCTTTCACACACATACACACACGCACGCACGCTCTCACACACACACACGCGCGAGCGCGCGCACACACAATATAAAAATTAAAACATTGTAAGACAGCAACACGATCACGTGTATAAACCGCAAGGTTCCGAAAGGGAAAGGGATGTAGTCAGAACTTCATCGAAGGAAGGAAATCTAGGAAACTCCTTAGGAGGAAAGGGCGTATCATTCACTAGTCCTGCTATACGATATTCACTATATGAAACACACACTTTATTCGAAGTCTGGTAACTGATTATATCCTGTACAAAGAAATCGCTCCTTCTGCCCCACTATCGCAAGTCAACCAATCCCGAAAGGATATTGTCGATAGGTCAATCGTAAGGCACGGCCAATCGTGTGCGGTAATGGCGGATGATCGGAGCGCCGCCAGCGATTAGGCGCGAAAACTAAACTTATAATTTATGACTGAAGGTGCTATTACAGCTCGGCCATTCTGAAAAAGTGTTCGCCCTCGAACTTAAACTAAAAATACAAAAAATATGATTTTCGCTGGAGTACAAAAATTAAGAACGTAAAATTGGTATAACTTCTTAACTTAATTTTTTAATACTGTCGCAGTTAAAGAATAACAGGTTTGATCCAGAGTTTAAACCGGTCTGACGACAAAATAAAATTATAGGATTTCTATGACCTATTAAATCTTGGAATATCCTGTATAACATATCTATTTTTATTCAATACCTTAGTAACCATATACAATGGTTTTAACTTTGAATTTTCGCCGGGTTTTCGTACGGTATCTCTGATAAGTACGTAGTCACCTACTTTATATTTAGTTGGTACTTTATGTCTTTTGTCATAGTATGTTTTGTTATATTGTTTCAATTCATCGGAGCCTTGTTTAGCTATCTCGGCGAATCTAGGGACGAATCTTCGAAAAAAGCTAACTAAACCCAAAAATTTCTGAAGTTCATAAATATTTTTAGGCAGTAGAAATTTCTTAACGGCTTCTACATGCCGCTCGCTCGGTGTGATTCCTTGATCAGTCAAAGTATATTGGGAATATAAATAAATTTCCGCCGTTTGACAAACAATGGCGCTACCAGTATGTTATAGTTAAAATTGTCAGCTGTAAAACGTCATATCGTAAGGTTGGACATCTGGCAAGAACATAACCTTGAAATATTAGCGATTTTGCATCAGCATCTTATATCTTTTTTCGTGCGAAAATGTCGAGTTTTGAGCCGAATAAGCATCATTTGCGGGAGCTTTTGATTTACTTCTTTAATTTGAAGAAATCTGCAGCTGAGGCGCATCGATTGCTTGTAGAAGCATATGGTGAGGCTGCCTTAAGTGAGAGAAGTTGCCGTGAGTGGTTTCAAAAGTTTAAGAACGGTGAATTTGAGGTCGAAGACAAAGAACGAAGCGGAAAGCCGAAAGTGTACGAAGACGCGGATTTGGAAGCATTATTGGATGAAGATTCGTGCCAAACGCAAGAAGCACTTGCACTTACATTAGGAGTGACTCAACCAGCAATTTCACATCGCTTAAAATCGTTGGGAATGATTCAAAAGCAAGGAAATTGGGTTCCATATGAACTGAAGCCGAGAAACGTTGAACGCCGATTTTTCACATGTGAAATGGTGCTTGCTAGGCATAAACGAAAGGGTTTTTTGCAGCGTGTAGTCACTGGTGATGAAAAATGGATCCACTACGATAACCCAAAGAAGAAATCATGTGGACCACCTGGCCATGCTTCAACATTGACAGCCAAGCCGAACATTCATGGGAAAAAGCTCATGTTATGTATTTGGTGGGATCAGCTAGATGTCGTTTATTATGAGTTGCTCAAACCGAACGAAACCATTACTGGGGCTCTCTACCGAACACAATTGATGAGATTGAGCCGAGCACTCAAGGAAAAACGCGCCCACTACTACTCCAGACTCGACAAAGTTATTCTTCTACATGATAATGCTCGTCCACATGTTGTGGCGCGGTCAAAACCTACTTGGAAACACTCAATTGGGAAGTTTTACCCCACCCACCGTATTCACCAGACATTGCTCCTTCTGATTACTACCTGTTTCGATCGATGACGCATGGCCTGTCTGAACAATACTTCACATCATATGAAGATACCAAAAATTGGGTCGATTCGTGGATAGCTTCAAAAGATGAAGCGTTTTTCCGACGCGGTGTCCGTATGCTGCCAGAAAGATGGGAAAAAGTAGTGGTTAGCGATGAACAATACTTCGAATAAAACATTAGGTACCGTTCTTTCACAATAAATGCCCAATTTTTAATAAAAAATGGCGGAAACTTATTTATACTCCTAATATCTTAAATATTCGACCGTTCTTTCTTTGTCAGAAGTTAACATTCTTATAATTGACTTCAAAGGCATGTTGGTTTAACAAATACAAACAACGTGACAAAATCTTTAGATTTTCATCCACGATCTCAGTCGGAATCAGAATATCGTCTACATAAATTAATACTTCATCTAACGTATTAATGTTCCTAAAACGCGTAATAAACGCTTTTGAAATTCTGCATGAGATTCCGAATACCCAAATGATAATTTTATATACTCATATTATCCGTCTGGCGAAAGTCCGTAGCGAAAGAGAAATACTTTGTAAATTCTGGAGATATTGGAATAGTGTGGAAGCTTTCTTTCAAATCTAAAAGAGTAAAAATGTTTTTATTAACTAATCAAGATAGGCAGTCTTCTATGACTGGAAAAGGATACTTCTGTTTCACTATCCTGTCATTTAAGGGATGAAGATCGACACATAGTCGTAAATTTCCATTTTGTTTACGGACAGGTACAATACGTGAACAATATGGTGAACAACTCTCTTTAATGATATCATGTTTCAACAGATCCTCTATAATTTCGCGGATCTGTAGCCATTCGGTCCATGCAATTCCGAGGGGTATACGCGAATATCGTGTTATCTTTAAGTGATACTGTAATTTCAAGTTTTTCTTGTTTTTCTACCGGTTCGTCATATGCTTCTTTTACAATGTCATATGTCTTATCAATATCATGATCAAAATCAGTTTTGTTTTCCGAAAGTGCAATGGGAAAATCATTTATCTCAATTATGTCTGCTGATGCAACTTTATTTATTAATTTTAAGTTATCTTTAGCTTTCTTTTTTAAAGTTAGAGATAAATCATTTTTAAGCAAAAAATCTGTATCGAGTATTAAATGTGTAAACCAATTATTTGTGTCGATAATATTAAAAGTAACTCGGTTAGAAATTTCTGACAATTCGGCCAACCGAATGCCGATATCTTTTTGGTCAATGACTTTGATCTGCAAACCGTTTAGCGCGTGTAAACGTTGGACAGTAACTGCATTATAAGAAAAATCCTAACCGAAAAGGAGTTTACAAATTGACCTTTGTATAAATGATACTAGGCTACCTGAATCGATAAGGGTCAGTAGATCGCACTTTTTTCCTTCGACGCAATTAACCTTAACTGTTGATTTCTTCGTTCGAATTTGTGTTGTCCCGTCATCCCTGACGCAGGCTACATTCGTTGTTTTCTCGGTCGAGTCGTCCTTGGTTTTCCGTTTCGGTAGTCTCCCTTGCTGTCACAGTATTACTGGTCGATGTGTTTTGGGAGCTATTCTCCTTCCGTTTCAACTTCCAGCAGTCAGCCTTAACATGACCTTTCGCTTTACAATAAGCGCACGAGACATCTGATTTGGTTTTCCAGTGAAAACCAAATCACTTTCGTCGATGGTGAATCAGGTGTATCCCGTTCTTTTATTTTTTTCTTTCTCACCGGAGGTGGAGACGATTTCTTCTGTACTGCCACGCATATATTAGTCAATTAATGCATTCTCTCTAAGAATACGTTGACTGTTTCTATGTTGATCGACGCAGCAGCACTTTGAATAGTGAAATTATTATTTCCTCAACAAATTGATAATACTTCTTTGCTCAAGGTACAGAGGTTGAAATACTTCGATCTTCTTAGCAGCGTAGTCCAAGAAGTTTTTCTTATAGGAATTCCAGCGACAGGTTTCCGCATCGCCTTTGTGCATCGCCTTGTGTAAGATATTTGTCGCCTGAATCTCTTAATGAGAGCTTCCTTGAAGATGAACCATGAATCCATTAGAGATCCATTGTCCATATCGAACCAATCTCTTGCTAGTTTCTGTAGTTTGGTCGCGACTAGTAGTTTTACACTGTCGTTAATTCCATGAACAGCAGCAGCGTGCTCGACTTTACGCAATCAATGATCCACGTCGTCATCCGTCGAATCATAAAACACTGGTATTTGTGAAGCCAAAAGAGTGATAGCCTGTGCTGGCGGAACGGTAGTCAACACTGAGCTAGGATGGTGGACTGTAGAGACGTTCATGATCTCTTCGGGAGTCTTGCTTGAGACGTATGAAATTCGTCTAATGTGTCCACAGGAATTGACGTACACTGCTCTTAGCTTCCGGATTACGATTACAACCGAATTTCAAATTCAATGAAGTATCTGACGCAACATTAATCATCTGTCTGTCTCTTACTAATTGCTCAAGTAACCGTTGTTGCGCAATCTGTCGTGTGAGCTCGAGTAACGTCTGTTCCAACGAGCTTTGCGCAATTAATGGTGACGGGCCCTGTGTCGTTCTCCCTTGAGAGGATCCTGGCATAGCCGTGAGTGCTTGTGCAGCATGCATCCTTTCACTATGGTCCGCAAAAGCGTCAATACACTTTTCCTGGTCAGCCATAACGGGTAGATTAAGATCCATAATTTCCTCTTGAGATCGTTAAACGAGAGAGCTTCTAAAGATGCACGATTCATGTCACACGTGATATGTTGTATGGCGCGACTTTGTCGAGACGAGTATCACGCCGCGTGCGCGTGCACAGGCGTTTTAATGGCGGCCAGACTTCCCGTAACCGACTCGTGTTCGAATCCCTTTAATAGCGATATAGCCCTTCGTCGCTATTTCCGGACGCGAAAGGAGGAACGTTTTTTTCCGTACGGCACAGCAGAAGTGGATAGTTACTATCTCACTTCTGAGAAAATAGATGCTGTAAGACAGCAACACAATCACGTGTACCAGGTGTACAAGTATGAAATGCGGATTTGAGAAAACAGATGGCGCATCAATGCAATGTGTGGTATAAAGATTTGACTGTTATGCCATTTTGAAGTGCCATCAACAAGTGTCAGACACGCACGAGTGATAAATTGAAAAAGTGTTTGCATAGTGTTGAGTTGCTGTGTTCGATATGTCGAAATTTATACCAAACAAAGAGCATTCGCGGACAGCATTAATTTTTTGTTTTCATTTGAAGAAAACTACTGCTATTACTTCGAGAAGCTTATGGTGAACATGCTCCATCGCAAGATACGTGTGAACGATGGTTTCGGCGTTTTAAAAGTGGTAACTTCGATGTTGCAGACAAGGAACACGGAAAACCGCCAAAAAGGTACGAAAATGTGGAATTGCAAGCATTGTTGGACGAAGATGATTCACAAACACAAAAACAACTCGCAGAGCAATTGAGCGTTAGTCAATAAGCTGTTTCCAATCGCCTACGAGAGATGGGAAAGATTCAGAAGACCGGAAGATGGGTACCGCATGAGTTGGACGGCAGGTAGATGGAGAGGCGCAAAAACACATGTGAAATTTTGCTTGCACGATATAAAAGGAAGTCGTTTTTGCATCGTATCGTTAGTGGGGATGAAAAGTGGATTTATTTTGAGAATCCCAAGCGCAAAAAATCATGGGTAGACCCAGGAGCATCATCCACATCAACCGCAAGTCCGAATCGCTTTGGCAGAAAGACGATGCTCTGTGTTTGGTGAGACCAGAAGGGTGTGGTCTATTATGAGCTATTAAAACCTGGTGAAACGGTTAATGCTGGACACTACCAACAACAATTGATCGATTTGAACCGTTCGCTGTTCGGAAAAAGACCAGAATACCAAAAGAGACAACACAAAGTCATGTTTCTTCATGACAATGTGACTCCATCACATACGGCAAAACCGGTTCGCGACACGTTGGAAGCATTCAGCTGGGAAGTTCTACCCCATGCGGCTTACTCACCAGACTTGGCTCCTTCCGATTATCACTTGTTTGCATCGATGGGTCACGCACTTGCTGAGCAGCACTTTGGTTCGTAGGAAGATGTGAAAAAATGACTCGATGAATGGTTCGCGGCAAAGGGGGAAGATTTTTACTGGCGTGGTATCCACAAATTACCCGAAAGATGGGAAAAATGTGTAACTAGCAATGGAGCATACTTTGAATAAAGCTCATTTTATCATTCTTCCGAATTTAACATGTTTTTTTTTTTTGGAAAAAAAATCCGCATTTTATACTTGTACACCTGGTATAACTTCCGAAAACCGTAAGGTTCCGAAAGAGAAAGGGATGTCAGGACTTCACCGAAGGAGAGATAATTTAGGATACTCTTTGGGAAGAAAGGACGTATCATTCATTAGTCGTGATATACGATATTCACTATATGAGACACACACTTTATTCGAAGTCTGGTAATGGACTATATCTTGTACAAAGGAATTGCTCAGGATCTCGCTCCTTCCCACTATCGCAAGTCAACCAATCCCCAAAGGGTATTGTCGACGGGCCAATCGCAAGGCACGGCCAATCGTGTGCGATAATGGCGAGTGATCGGAGCGCCGCCAGCGATGAGGCGCGAAAACTAAACTTATAATTTATGACTGAAGGTGCTATCTTACAACGCGCTATTATATGCATGTTTTAATTTTTGTATATACATATAAATATGCATTAAGTAATAGCACATAAAATTACAAATATAATTTTGTTTTAAAATCTGAAACATGAATTATAAGTTACACAAAAAGCTCAAGAAAATATTAATTACTCATTTTGGTAAATATGACTTTGCAGAGTCCGGATGAACGTGGTATTATTGTACAAATGCTCGAAAGTGGCTATCGATTCGTGCTGGGTGCTGTCGGTGGAGGTTTGTAAATAAAAATTTCTCTTTATTTATAAATACATAAATATATATTTGATCTTGATACAATATCTTATTATATTGTTGTTATTTTTATTATTATTGTCATACTGTTACAAAGAGTTTAAGAATAGAAGTATAATAATAAGCAAATTCTAAATTTAATATTGTATATGAATAAGAAAATGTACAATATTATTTATTTAAACGTTATCTCTAAATTGAAAAAAATTTAATTCGGCGGATATTAAGCAATCTTTCAACATACATCGTTTATTATTTCTTATTCAAGCATATAAAAATGTAAAAATTAAAACTAAAAATTATTTATTAACAGAGAGCATCAAAATAATTCGATACAAAAAGTTTTGAAAATAAAATAATTATTTCACTCATTCACAAAAATAAAATATATCTTCTATATAAATTATTTGTAAATAAACGAAAAAACAAAATTTTTTAATTCTGACATTGAGCATTATTATACGCATATGAATATGATAAAGTACTTCAAATAAAATGTAAATTATAATAAAGATAAAGAAACCAAAGATTATTATCTTTCTAAATCAATTTAAAAATTGCTAATCATAAAAAGGAAATCCCTTAGGACTTACTTTCAAATATCACAATTATCTTTAATTTGATCTGTAATTAATCTTTTAATCTTTAGAAATTTCTAGCAATTTGAATGCAATTTTAATTTTCTAAAAGTTTGCAACATTAAAAATCATTTGTCAGTTTTAAAGCCCCTTTTCATCTACTTCTTATGACACATCTTTTAATATATATTCTTGATATAAAACGTATTTTTAAATAATAAATTTGAAAGTGAGCCTTATTTAATGCTGTGCCTTATTTGTATCAGATATTTTACATTAATTATATTATTTGTCTAACCTTTTTTTCCGTATACAAAATTATATGAATTATATATGTTTATTGCGCTCATATAAATGATAAGCTTGGAGTTAAATCAAATTTCTTTTATAGAACGTATGCGATTCTACATTGTTCAATATTAAGATATGAAAAGCAGGAAATGAAAAATTACTTTTTAAAAGTAACTAGTTGTCGTTTCTCGTTACGAAATCGAAAAAGTAATTTTACCGTTACTATAATTACTGATTCTTAAAAATAACTCGTTATCCCATTACCGTATTTAAAAGTAACTATTCGTAACTTTACCGTTACTTTTTTAATGCTGAAACAAGGTCAGTCTAAAAAATTTTGCAATATTTCTGTTTATATATTAATAAAAGCAATAAACAATAATACATAACATTAAATTGTTATGTGACAACACAATTAAGAAGGGAAATACTTTTTCGTTTCGAATTAGAATTTTATATATAATAATATTCTAGAGTAAATTTATACATATACTGCAATGTACATATTCAGTTGCCGATTAAATTTTCGATCTTGAAGCAATCCGGCGATATGTTTCACAATAAATTTTGTAGTACATGGCACCTTCCGTCAAACTTTAATATTGATATTCATAAAATTTGTTATTATGTTACTACAGTTCTGTGATTGGTTTATAGCATTTTTAAAACGTTATAAATCAATCATAGAGCCATATTAGCATCTTAAAACATTGCTTCTACAACGATCTTGGAGTAAGAACGAATTATGAATACTCATCAAATATTAAATATATGTATAAAAAATATTCATAATTAAGTTCAAAGTATAAAAATTAACGATAAAAGTAACAGTAAAATCTGTTACCTTTACAAAAAAAATGTGACTATGTTAACTTTATAATTGCGAACAAAAATAACGTTACCAATCCATTACCAAAAAAGTAACTTAGTAACGGTAACGATGTTACATATGCATATTTTTCTATCTCTCTGAGAAATATTTATTTAACAGAGTTTTAATAATAATTTATTAAAGAAACAAAGAGATTATCTCTTTCTTAGCTGTTGGTGCTACAGCTGTATATCCTATCGACTTGGTGAAGACCAGAATGCAGAATCAGAGGACTGGATCATTTATAGGCGAGCTGATGTACAGAAATAGCTTTGATTGTTGTAAAAAGGTTGGAATCGAAAAGTCTCACCGTGTAACACTTTCTGCATTGTTAATCATAAAGCTGGTGTTTTGTGTCTGACAGGTGATTCGGCATGAAGGTTTTTTTGGACTCTATCGAGGCCTGATGCCTCAATTAATGGGTGTAGCTCCGGAAAAGGCTATTAAACTCACAGTTAACGATTTTGTCAGAGATAAGTTTATGGACAAAAATGGAAATTTACCGCTGTACGGAGAAATTGTATCTGGCGCCTGTGTGAGTATTTAATATTTTTATATTTTTACTACTGTTAAAACTTTTAATTAACCGTGATTAAATATGAATTTTAGAATAAAACATAAAATAGATTGAATGAGTAAGTTAGAATATAAAATACAAGGAACATATAATTATTGTTTTTTTTTTCTTTTTTTTTCCTCGATAAAATAAGATTACAAATGATTTAGATGATTGTACTTATTGTAATTGTATATTTCGCTAATTGGAGAAAGCAAACAAGAAACATAAACCATAATAAGTTCAAATATTTTAATAGGCTGGAGGATCACAGGTCATATTCACCAATCCTCTGGAGATAGTAAAAATTCGACTACAAGTAGCTGGCGAGATTGCAGGAGGATCAAAAGTTAGAGCGTGGACTGTCGTCAAGGAATTAGGTCTTTTTGGATTGTACAAAGTAAGTAATGATAATTATCTTCACGCCAACATTTATCATATTTTCCATCACTCACAAGGTGATAACAATCGCAATTTTCTTATAGGGTGCTAGAGCTTGCTTTTTGCGAGATGTGCCATTTAGTGCAATTTACTTTCCTATGTATGCTCATACGAAAGCGCGATTGGCCGACGAAGGGGGCTACAATACGCCGTTGTCGCTTCTTGTTTCCGGTGCCATTGCCGGTGTACCTGCAGCAGCACTGGTAACTCCTGCGGATGTGATAAAAACAAGATTGCAGGTGCATTTCTCACTTTAATTACCAATTAGTCTTTTAATCATAAAAATTATGATTAATTAAGAAAGGAAATTAGGCCTTCTTATCTTTCTTGTAATGTGTTCACATATACTGTTCTAGAAGTTCTTTTTTTCGTTTAATTTTAATTACAATTATTTTATTATCACACGTGTTTTAGGTTGTAGCTAGAGAAGGTCAAACTACGTACAACGGATTACTCGATTGCGCAAGAAAAATATTCAAAGAAGAAGGTGCTAGGGCATTCTGGAAAGGCGCGACAGGTATGTTATTTTATTGTATATATTAATGTCTGATATAAATAAGGCTCTTGAGACAATTAATATTTCCTGCATACATTGGCAAGTTTTTCAAAAATTTGTAGTTCTAATATATCATAATTTATATATCGATAAGATGATTAGTGAATTTTTTTGCGAAAGAAATAAATAAACTATACAAGAATAATACTTCTAAAAAACAATTTTCTTCTTTTATCAAGTGTAGGATATCATTTTTTTAAAGTCCCTGCTTTAAATTAAATACAATTATCTTTTTTGTAAAACAAATAATTAAATCGATTATAATCTATTCCTAATAAGGAGTAAAAATGAAACAAGATTGTCATGGTTTTTTCATTACAATTTCAAAAGTATTATTAGTAATATATTTTATTTTGGTCGATTGCATGCGCGGGGGATCAACCCTGCTGCATCTTTCAACCTTATTTTCTCCCCCATATGACTCGGCGATTTATTTATCAGTAAGTATATGTTCTTTTCGTCTTCCTCTCTCTTTATAATTTACTTTTTTTTTCCAATTTGCAATAAACATACTTATTCTTTGTATTCAGAATGTTTATCAAATCTAACATTTTATATATGCATATTCGGCATTTTTGACTATAACTTTGAAAGTGCGGGTTAATAAAGCATATATATTATTTAAAGCTTATATAGTTCAAAAAAAAAATATATATATATAATATACACTATATCTCTCTCATCAAATATAAATTAATTCCTAAAGACTCCTTAATGATAGAAAATGGTTGGATAGAGCAAGGCAATGGGAATCAAGCATGGTAGTCCTTGTGCAAACAAATACGGTTAACAAAATCACTTTATTAACAATTAACTCGCTTATATGTTTCGACTCACTTTTGAGCCATCTTCAGAGGCAACATTGATGTTGTAATTACAAAAAATTTTTTTACAAATAAATTTATTTCAGTGAGCCACTTCCACCTATTCACAGAAATTATAATATAAAAATGGACTCTAATAACAATCTAAAATATATTAAAAAGTAAATTTGTTGAAAACGATTTATTAAACAATAGAAGGTAGCTCACTAAAACAAGAATTCACCATATCGCAAAACTTAAACTCTATAGGTTTAGTAAAAAACTAGTCTTTGAACCATTCAGCAAATCAGTGTCAATAATGTTAAAATTAATGAAATACCTTTTAAAACGTTAATTGCGAAGAAAAAGAAAAAGAATGAAAGAAAAAACTTTAATATTACCGTGTTTGATTCCTATTGCCCTGTTTTATCCAACCACAGTATATTATCGATGCAAAATTTTTATATCTTTATCGAAAGTAATATATTGTATTGTTATAATAATATTAATATTTTTCTGTTTCCCCCAAAAAAGCTAATATAAATTTTTTTACAGTTTTACATCGCTGTATCGACGAAAAAAATGTTTACGAAAAAAATGTTTACAAAATGACGAATAATTGCCAAAATATTCACATAAATAACGAGTTAAATAAATAATATAATGTAATATTTCATGATGAATTATACGATAATATGCTACAAATCATTATGTTACATATATACCATGGTATATTGATACAAATTTTATCTATAGTTGCATTAATAATAATCTAGAGACACGATAGTGTCTCGGCGCTAAGACATGGCGCGAGATACTGCCGTGTATAAATATTGCGTTATCACAATTTTTTGCATTAAGCTTGCAAAGGATTCAATTAATTTAATCAATTCAAACATATTAATATACATTTATTCAAAAACCAATAATTGCCAATCTTGTTTCTCTGATTTTATTAAGGTGATTCTTTAGTAAAATGCCGAAAATTTGGGGTACCTCACTAGGGCCTATCTAAAATTACAAATATCTGCATAATTTAAATAAAATATAAAAACGTCATATATATCTTAATAATATTGCATGGAACATGAGATAACAAATCAAGAGCTGCATCTTCATCGAACGAAAACAAAATGAGATTATGTTTATTTTTTGAGGTTAATATGCAAATTTATGCACGTAAATATCTTATCAGAATGGTCGTTGACCTATTACTTTTTTGTAATCATTAAAATCGTAATTTTTTAAACTATTATAATCTCATTTTTAAGAAAAGTCTATGGCAAGATTTGTGTGCAGTTAATCAAAGAGTCTGCGAGCCTTATCTATCATTAAGTTATACGTGAAAAGTTACATTTTCAACATTTTTTTCTCTCTTTCATCATTAACTTACCGTAGAATTTTGCACATGTCAATTTCAGTATTTCAATTTAAACTTTATTGTATAAAAAAATTTGACATTTCAGTAACTTGATTTACTGAAGAATTACCTTAATTGATAAAAGTATGTGAAATATAATATTACATATAAATATAATTTTACATGTAACTTTTTAAGCTTTATTTCGTATTAAGTCTTCTGAATTTATTGATTTTTATTAATTAACAATTTTCTCAACTTTATTGACCAGCATTTTCTTAATTGTGGTTAATATTTATTTACAGATTCATTTACACAAAATTAACCACACTATAAATAAAAATATAATCCTACTTGATATAATCCTGTTTGATCTAAAATGGACAAAAATTAAAACTGTGTAGAATATTATTACTATTTATAACTGTACATCAGTTTTTGAAATGTCTGTTCTATTTATATATATTTTATACATATTTGTTCTATTTGAAAAAATATAGTCATATCAACAAGCTTGCCATCGAAACATTTCAAATCTTTATTTGGACAAAGAATATAGACTGTGCACATTCAAAATTATGTATAATGTATATTTAATATCACACATTTTTCTATTTTTACAGCTCGAGTGTTCAGATCATCACCTCAATTTGGTGTTACTCTCTTTACGTATGAGTTGCTGCAAAGATTGTTTGTTGTTGATTTTGGAGGATCGTAAGTATAAGATATGACAAAAAATAATAAATGAATAATAAATTAATAAATAAGACTTAAATATTAACTATTACAATTATTACAACTAACAATTAATATTATAATAGTAAGTGTATTATAGCTATAATTAAATTAATTAAATTGATCAGTATACTTGAAATACGAAGCGCTTTACCAGTCCGAGTGTTAAAATTGTTGAACTACTATATAATATATACTCATTTAAATTGAATTAATTTTCAGAAATAAATTGCGAGCCAATGAAATAATCGGATTTACACAATCAATCTGAAACAAATAATCCCCCCAAAATTTCCTAAATCTTAAAAAATTGTAACAAATTTATTGCGAAAAATATTGCCTCAGCCGGGAGTCGAACCCGGATCTCTTACATTCCGTGCATAATCTAAAGGTTTAGGACTCTCGCACGGAATGCAAGGTTCGAGTGTATATTATATAATAGTTCAACATCTTAACATTTGGACCGGTAAGGCGCTTCAAGTTTTCAAGTTTTAATATAAATGGTCTTGTTTCCAATTATATTGATTAGTATATGTTTATTCAAATTTTATATATTGATAATTATTGGCGGTTAACGTATTAGGAACAGTATCGATAATATATGTATGTAATGTTAATAAAATTGCGCTCGTTTCTCGTAAAGTTCTATATTAAGGGATTACACCACCTTTGTAGCTTAAAAATTATATGTATGTGTGGAATTTTTTTTTTTTTTTTTTGAAAAATGAAGGATTGAATCAAAAATTGTTTATTAGGGCTATATTATATGCATCTTTAAGTATATAAAAAATTTTTTTACATTTCTTATTTACAAAATGACGGCATTATAACCGTATCATTAAACATCTTATTTAGCCGGACCTCTCCATGGTGGTGTCCAAAATTTCTACACGGTTCATCCTAGAACAAAATATCAAACATTTTTATCATTTGCATACTAAAGAAATACGTAGGAGTTTTTAAAAATATTGATTTTTATGAAAATGGTGAACATATGAAAAGAAAGTTTTTTTTTTCACCTGAAATTTTTATATAAAAATATTAATTAAAAAAAAGTTTTCAATATATCGCAATATATCCTACTTCTTTAGATTATATGTAAAAGAGTATTCGCTATAAAGTTCAAGTAATTGGATGAAAAATGTAAAAGTTATGTGCACCACCAACTTTAAAAAACGCATTTAAAGTTTTGGCTACTATTTTTTTTTGTTTATAAAGCAATAAAATCTCAATTTTACCTTTAGTCTGCTATTCCTGGGTCATATAACTGTCCTTCCAATTGTTTGTTTGCCTCTTTGGATGTCGGTGGTTAGACGTCTTGCGCGTTCGACTCATGACTACCATTCGAATTTTACTGGCGCCCTATATAAAGACGGCTTGTTCCGATAAGGCAAGAGGCTATCTAATTACTGATTGTCTCAGAATCATGAATAAGTAAATACATTAGCCTTCGTAGGGAGAAGGCTGATCAGGTTGAAAGCTTGGCGCCTTGCCTCGGACTAGATCTGAGGTCGCGTTGCTGAACGATTCCTGTGAAGCATCCCCGGGGAGTAGTATCCTGGCGGCTCCCGAAGCGCTGACCGACCAGTGTCGCGCGTGTAGACGACGCAAATTGGGAGTAGCCTAAGCTACGAAGATCCGATCGATGATCTAGATTGTCACCACGGAGACTGGGCAGTTGCCCACGCCCAATCACCATCGCGGGGGTAGCGATTGATAGCTACATGCTGGCTAAGGGTTCCTACGGGTGAGCTGCGTTACAAACTCGGGAACCAGCTTGCATAGCTGGTAGAGCGTGGATAGTCGCTCGCTCCAATCAGTGAGTTGCTTGTTAAGACCTATATTCTGTGAGCGCACTAGGAGTCTCGGCATAGCCATGACGCGCTGATTGGACGTATTCCAATCCCACGCCCATGGAGGCCGTGTGAGTTGAGCTTTTTGCAAGTATCGCACGTTAAACTGTTCTTCTTTTCTGTTCGTTTGCCTCATCTGCCTCTTTTCTTATAGTTTTTATTGCTTTTGCTCTTTAGCGGCAGCCATCAAGCAACGCTTGGATTCGCCTCCACACAGAATTGATAGTAATTTGAGCCCACAATAAGGTTCAGAACCTGTACGAGGTCTGGCTATTAAATAACGAGACTGCTTATGAAAAAGAGTTTTATTTTAAAAATTATTCTACAATTGAATGCTCCCCTTCAATGTACTCCCCTCCCCTCGTCACACACCGTTCCATTCGTTTTTTCCATTGGTCAAAGCAATGCTGGAAGTCTTCTTTTGTAAGAGCATTTAGGAGCTCCGCCGATTTTCGCTTCACCTTTTCCATCGACTCGAACCGTTAAGGCAGACTTGATCTTCGGAAACAGGAAAAAGTCACAGGGTGCTAAATCAGGCGAGTACGGCGCGTGTTCGAGCACTGGAGTGCCTCTAGCGGCTAAATAACGCTTCACAGACAGCGCGTTATGGGCAGGTGCGTTGTCCTGGTGTAAGATCCACGACTTGTTTTTCCACAACTCCGGCCGTTTCTTACGAACTCGCTCTCGCAGTGTTGCCAAAACTGTCAAATAGTAAGTTTGGTTTACAGTTTGACCCTCTGGAACCCATTCAGTCATCACGATGCCGTTGATGTCGAAAAAAACGATTAGCATGGCTTTAAATTTTGATTTCGACATCCTTGCTTTTTTCATTCTTGGCGATGCAGGAGTTTTCCAGTGCATGGATTGCCGCTTAGTTTCAACATCGTATTGGAATATCCAGGTTTCATCGCAAGTGATGATGTTTTCCATCAATTCAGGCTCTTCATCTAACCTCTCAAGAAAATCTGAGCAGATCTGTTGACGGACGAGCTTTTGGTCAGGGGTCAAATTTTTTGGGACCAACTTCGCACAGACTTTCTTCATGTTTAATTCGTCATGTAAAATTTTTCTGACAGTTTCTTTATCGGCGTTTACAGTCTCAGCAATCATCCGAATGCTCATACGACGATCTCCGCGCACAATTTCATTGATTTTGGTCACTGTTTGCGGAGTTGAAACAGAGACAGGTCGACCTGGACGTTGGTCATCTTCGGTGCTCTCTCGGCCTTCAGAAAACCGTTTATACCATTCGAAAACACGCGCACGAGATAGAGAATTCTCACCATAGGCCTCTTTCAACAACTTATAGCATTCAGTCGGAGTTTTTTTTAATTTAACGAGAAATTTCACATTGATCCGTTGCTCGTGTTTTTCGTCACACATTGTTATCGGCACGAGAAAAAAACAAGTTCGTTTCTAACCTCTATAGAAAAAATACTACTACTGCGACAAAAACGTGTTTTCGTACTGGAATAGTAGACACTTCCAGCTATCCACCGCTGCATTCGTTTCCCACCCTACCCCTCTAGGACGCCTTCTGCGCGCGCAGTCTCGTTATTTAATAGCCAGACCTCGTATAATTAAACTTGTCAATTCATCATTAAAATTATTCACGGCGATATGTGTGACAATATCTACGATTGTTTTGCCACTAGAAAGTGTTTTAGGCGCTATTGCTCACACGGTTGCATTCAAACATTTGTTGTTGTTTTGTGTGAAACCTCCTAAGCAGCGAATCAACAGTCATCTTTACTAAGATCTTCATAAATTGACTTGAAAATAGACAATGAAAATTTCCTCTTTAAAGTGGTGATTTATGCTTGTATTCAACAAGTTCATTTAAAGCTTTAGCCTTTTGCCGTACACCACGAATTATCTCCGATTGGACAATATTGATGCTGAGGATTTTTATCAGTGGAAATTTTGTGATATAATGTGGTTTAAATTTCTTTTTTCATTTTGTCCACTGAAACGCAGTTTCTTCTAATTGCAAGACCGTAATACATGGTCAATTCATCAATCAATGTTCCGGTAGCATTCCATTTCCACTGAGACCTTTTGTGTTCTTTTTTAAGTTACGAAGCCGAGTGCCTATTTGCTTTTGTACATGATCACTCTTTCTATCGATGGCAAATTTTTGTCGGTAAGTGCTTATACAGAATTTAGCGGCTTGGAGCAAGTCAGAACAACCGTTTGGAGCGACGCGGTGACGCGTTTCACTAAATTGGTTCTTATGACATAAGATTATCGAAATTTTTGATTAAAACTATTAGAATTATATCTTTAAAACTATAAATTATCGATTTAAGCAAAAAAAAATTTTTTTATTTTTTTCAAACTTCCAAGGTGGTGTAACCCTTTAACAAAAGTAGCGCAAAAGTCCGCCATATTGTGTGTGGACTTACTAACTATATTATATACCAATACTAAGCGCTTACTGGACTACAGACATTAGGTCCAAAATGGCGGTCGGAATAGCCAATAGAAAAGTTGTCGGCATTTCGGCAAAGAATCAAAGAAATGCACTACTGTTATTAATATAGAGCTTTAGTTCCTCGTACTGTTCAACTTTGTATGAAACACTATCGTGCCTCTTGATATTATCTGTATGAAATTCATTACTTTTGAGCGATTATCCAAATTTTGTTTATTATGATTAAATAACTATAATTAAAATAAAGTATTGTTATATAACCGACGTACAGCATAGTTTAGTTTGACAAATGTACAGGGTGTTTCAAATTCGTGCCCACGAAGTACAAGATATTTTATTATCTTTTTAAAAAAAGATAAAATAATGTGCCAAGTGTGCGTGTGCTCTTCTCAGAAAAAAAACCGTTACATAAATTATACGCGCTTGTATGTGTAATCTTTGAAGAAAAAAAAAACTTCCTATTCCAAACCTATATTTTCCAAAGTATGAAAGTATATATATATCTAATAATAATTTTTTTCACAAATGTGAAATCTTCAAATTGCATCAATTATAAACAGAAAATACATTTTATTGAAACACTAACGTTACATAACTATTTAAATTGTTTTATTTATTATAATTGTTTTATTTCGATTAGACGCTCCTATTTTCATGTATTTTTGTTTAAAAGTTATATTAGTGTTTCAACAAAATGTATTTTCTGTTTATAATTGACGCAATTAAATGATTTCACATATTTTTGAAAAAAATTATTATTAGATACATACTTCAGTATAGTTTAGAAAAGATTTGGGATAAAAAGTTTGAGATAGGAAATCATTTTTTTCTTCAAGAAGCACACATACAAGCACGTATAATGCAACGGTTTTTTTCTGAAAGAAGCACACATACTTGACACTTTTCTTTTACCTTTTTTTAAAAAAGTAAATTTGTTAAGATATCACGCATTTTATAGTATATATTAACGAAAAATATCGCGATCAAATACCGCGATGAGATATCATGATAAGATATCGCGCGATGATCGTACTATCCGTACAGACAATTCCGATAATCTACTAGAAGATCGACGAAGAATTGAATACCCTCCGTGAGTGTCTTTTGCCTGATTTCTTGGTTTATAGATCTTCTCGGTGTCGTATTTTGTCATTGATATAGCTCAGTCAATAGACAAGTCTGTCGGAGCGTGGGTTTAGTCTGTACTCTGTCGCGTATCGTTACTAAAACCTTTCGTGCATTTTTACGATAATGAGTTTATTCTAAACTTTAACTGAAAAATGTAATAAAAATTATTTACACAAAGCAATTATTTTTTATTTAATGCAATTTGTGAAACTTTTGGGGAAAAGAAAACTTATCTGAAATGGCATAATGTCCAAAATTAGTGAACGTTTAGACTCACTTCCTCGACAGTGAACATCTATATAGATATCCACTTCCTCGATGGCGAATACTTAGACACTCACTATGTCTTTTGAAACGTGTTATTATATATAATAGCGACTTTATTAATATTGTTAAATAGGAAATTATAATAAGAAATTAATTCTCAATATTACAAATATTACTGATTTCATTTATCCGCGCAATGCGTTGAATTAATAATTATACTTATTATATCCTAATATTGATAAATTTATTATCAATTAATTATTATCCTATGAATTACCCATTTCATTTCACTATCGATGTATAGTGCTAATGATCGCGTTCAGCGGACTCAAATGTTGCGGAGGTGATCTGTAAGCGCTCGCTGCTACTGGTTCTTTTAGATCATCCAATAACAACGAGCGCTCATGGATCCACTCCGCAACATCTGAGTTTGCTGATATGAATGCGACCAATGAAACCGTAAGTAAATCGGTAAATGAGAGTCGCTAAAGTCATTAGATTTCTAAAGTACTGCAATTGATTTCAGAAATGTCGCGTCAAAATGTCCGAAGTGCACATAGTACACGATTTCAAACATGGTAGTTGATGGTTTATCTTTTAAACTGTACTTACTTGTCCCTTCGTGCACTTTCATGCATTAAACTTCTACAACAAATAAACCTATATTAAACTAAATAATACATAAATTAAGCATATAACACATGGGCTGAAAAGTCCCGAGCCTAACACAGAGATAGCGCTAGTTTTATTACATTCACCTCTTTTTCAGTGTGTGCTAATCTTCAAAAGACAGCTGTTAAAATTTCATGATATTCTATTCATTACTTTGTGAGTTATTGTGCTAAGAGTGACGCAAAATTTTGTTATTTTCCCGTGTCACACCGTGTCACAAGTCAATCAAAACAATGGCAAAATTACATGAATTGAACTTCGAATTGCTCCCACATCCACCGTATTCGCCAGATTTGGCTCCCAGCGACTACTGGCTGTTCGCAGACCTAAAGAAAATGCTCGCCGGTAAGAAATTTCGCTCGAATGAAGAGGTTATCGCTGAAACTGAGGCCTATTTTGAGGCAAAAGATAAATCGTTCTACAAAAGTGGTATTGAAATGTTAGAGCGGCGCTGGAATGATTGCATTGTTCTTAATGAAAATTACGTCGATGAATAAAACTAACTTTCAACGAAAAAAACCGTGTTTTCTTTGTTAGGCTCGGGACTTTTCAGCCCATGTGTTATATATAATTTTGGCCATAAATAAACTAATTACAATTAAAAAACATTTATTTACGTACTTGACGTATTTTCCAAAATAAAGTACGTATATACAAATGCATAAATTTGATATGACCGTGTTTCGCATCAAAATGAATGCCATCTATCGAAAATATGAAAAGGAGAAAATTTTTTGAGGCAATAACATTTTACATAAATGTTAACATTTCAGATTTCGCATGATTTCGCATTACGATATCTCCGTTTGTAGGATACATAGATATAAAATAAACACTTATATAGTTCGGACCCAAGCTGTCGATTGAGCTTATACTCAGAAATCAATCGGTTCAGTCTTTATTGAAAAATCGATCTTGGATGCTCGCAATTCGCTGACCTACGTAAAAACATCATCGTTTCTTGATGCTAAAAGGAACAACTTCCTTTTTGTGCCTGACAAGTAGTTTTTACAGGAGAGCAGATTGAAGTTAACAAGTAAGCACTTTAATCTGGCACTCAGGCTCGGCATGCGCCCCTCATTCACTTGGACCTCAATTCTTGGCTAATATTTATAAGTAATATTTTAAAATACTAATACGGCTTTGTTATTATTAGTTTATGACTTAAATCTAAACCTAAGACAGTCTTAAATTATAAGAATCAATTATGAATACTGGACCATGATCATCTTCCATATTGTAGTGCTTAAAAAGGTATCAGAATAAATATTGCTTTTATTTTTTACGTAACAATAAATAAATGAATAATAAGCAAAACAATTGTCTGATTTCAAATATATTTGAAAGTAAAGACAAATGTAATTCAATGGAGAAAAAAATGTTTGAAAAAACGTTTTTTTAACGTTTAAAATAACGAGAAAAATCCCTTTTTCATTAAAAAAATGTTAATTCAAACGTTAAAAAAAATGTTTGTTTAATGCTGAAAAAAATATTTTTTTAATATTTTAAGGAAATGTTTTTTTAATGTTAAAAAACGCTTTTTTAAGATTTGACAAAAATGTTTTTGTAATGATAAAACTAATAAAGTTTAAAATAACAAGAAAACTTTTTTTATTAAAAAAATGTTTATTTAAACGTTTAAGTAACGTTTTTTATTTGAGCAAAATTAAAAAAAATATTGTACAACACAGAATATCTTTTTTAATATATTATTTTTTATTGATAGTACATTTAACCTTAGACAATTAATTTTATTAATTAATAGTAATTTTTAATTATATTTTTATCTTTACTTACCAAGTTTTAAACTTGGAATCTTAGGGTTATTAATCTCATATCTTATTCGTTACGCCATTTATAATTGTCGATGGAAACAGTTCTTATTTTTCATAAATGATACACTCAATGCAATTATATTAAATTAAATTTTCTTCTGTGTTTATTTTTTTATTCCGATCCGTTTTTTATTAATTTGTATTAAATAATACAATTTTCTTAACCTTTATATTAAACATCAAATAAATGTTAAATAAATGTTTTTTAACATATTTTAAATAAATAAATAACGTAAAATAAATTTTTATTAAACGTCAAACAACTTTTAAAAAAATGTTCCTTTGAAACATTATTTCAAATGAAAATTTAATGTAAAACGGACATTTAATAAACTTCAAATATACGTTTAAGAATATTCCATTGAATCATTATTTTAAATAAAAAATTAATGTAAAACGAACATTTAATAAACGTTAAAAAAATCTTATTTTAAAAAGGAATCAAAAATTTATTATGAATAAATATTTTAAAAACATTTAATAAACATCGTTATTTGAAGTAAAACATTAACGTAAAACAAATATTTCATAAACGTTACATAAACATTTAAAAAATATTTTTTGGACAGTTATTTCAAACGAAAAATTGATGTAAAACAAGCATTTAATAAATGTTAAGTAAATGTTTAAAAAATATTTCTTCCAAATATCATTTTAAATGAATAATTGATATAAAATGAACGTTTAATTAACGTTAAATAAACATTAAAAAAATATTTCTTTAGAACATCATTGTAAAAAAAAATTAGTGTACAATTAACATTTAATAAATGTTAAATAAATATTTCATAAATGTTCCTTCGAAACATTATGTCAAGCGGAGAATTAATGTGAAACAAACATTTATTTAACAAATCAATTTTTAGGCATTTAAGGGTACGTACTCATTTAATTAGTAAACTATTATTTAAGTTCAGTGATGACTATTTAATTGCCATACGAAATTATGGTATATTTAAAAGAATAGTTCAATAAAGTAAATAGAATAGCTCAACAAAACTTACCAAACATATTGTTATTTATTTTTGTCTTCACTTTCAGATAGATTTATTTAATATTAAATAAACGTTCAAAAAACATTTCTTCGAAACATTATTTCAAATGAAAAATTAATGTAAAATTAGGATTTAATAAACGTTAAATAATGTTTAAAAAATATTATTTTGGAAATGAATCATAAAACGTAAAATTAATTATAAATAAACGTTTAAAAAACGTTAAATAAACATTAAATAAACGTTATTTTGAAAACGAATCGTGAAATGTAAAATTAATGAATAATAAACGTTTAAAAAATATTTTCTCCTCATTGGGAAATAATAATGTGCTTGTTGAACGTTCTATTATTTTAAATATTGTATAATAGAATTGTGTATGGTAGTTAAATATAATAGTATCACTTTTAAAAATGTGTTACATTTTGTGTGAGAATCGCTTTTGATCTCGATTGAGTTCGTGCGAAACAGGAAGCGATTAGATGACAGGAAACTTGAAAGACTACACTCAGTTTTTGAGGATTGTATAAGCTTCATTAACGCCGTAGTACTGCGCTTCATCAACGTTGCGATCGGTTTTCTCGGGAAGAGTGCGAATGGCGGTAACTAATGCAACATAAACTACACATAACGGCAATCGTCGCATGATAGAACGTCGCGATAGTGAACGCTGCGCCAGAAAGCAGCGGCTTTCGAAAGATCTGGTCAGCAATCCGACAATGAACTCAATCCTCCGATCCACTTTGCTACGGGATTTGCGATTGCGTTACAATCGAGACTGTTGACTGGTCGCACGATAACTCAGAGCGATAAGCAGGCATATAAGTCCCGCTAAGAACTGAATTCTTTCTAAATATAGAGATCGTTACCTTGTCGGGAAGCGCCTCATCACGTGATTGACAGGACGGAATGATGGGATTTCGCGGGGATAACGTCGAATTTGGAACACAATAGAAGTCCGCGAAAAGGCGCCGCATTTAGGATGAGACTATCCGCGGAATTAATCGATGGATGACAGCCAGATGATTGATTTCTTAATCGTATTTTTCGCGATTCAATATAATGTCGCGACAAATTTAAAGATGTCGATACAATTGTTGCTCAGATTTTAGATAATTATGTAAGTATAATATTATAACATTTAAAAAATTAATTATTCTATTCTAGAGAATCTATAGCTCTTAAAATACCATAATTTAAATATTTTACTTTATTTTTAATCATTGTTTCAAAATAAATCAATTTTTAGGCATTTAAGGGTACGTACTCATTTAATTAGTAAACTATTATTTAAGTTCAGATGACTATTTAATAGCCATACGAAATTATGGAATATTTAAAAGAATAGTTCAATAAAGTAAATAGAATAACTTAACAAAGCTTACCAAGCATATTGTTATTTATTTTTGTCTTCACTTTCAGATAGATTTATGAAATTAGACAATTCTTTTATTTATTTTTCATTTATTTATTATTATATTACGTAAAAAATGAAAGCAATATTTTTGCTATCTTTTCATTTTTTTAAATGCAATACGAGAAAAGATTGGTTCAGTATTCATAGTTAATTCTTGTAATTACTGCCTTAAATACAGACTTAAGCAGTCGTAAACTAATAAAGCCATATTAGTATCTTAAAATACTTATGAATACTAGCCAAGGATTAGATACCAATGAACAAGGAGCGCGCGCTGACCCTGAACGCCACATAGAGATCAGAGCGCACTTACTTCAATTTGCTTCCCTGCAAAAATTACTTGTCCGACGCAATTTCGCAAAAAAAAAGTTGTTTTTTTAAGCATAAAATATCACGTTTTGTGAATATCACTTCGCGAATTTTGAAACACCTTGTATATGATAATTTATATCTTGTATTACCAGAATCGAATCCGATTTAAATCCGAACAGTTATGATTTCTAATCCAGTCGTTATGAGTATATTGGATTATGTAATTTGTTAGTTGTCTATCAAACAAACAAGATTGGAACAAAAATTACATCAGATTGATATCAATTTGTCTCGATTAAACTTATATATTTCGCTAAAGGAGTTTTTAATGCTATGATATGAATACAGATTTTTCTCGATTTCTGCCACTAATTTTCTATTGCATTTTGTTATAAATTTTGTTATATTTACTATTATTCTAAAAACAACATTACATATGATACTATAAATACTGTATTAAATCTATTACCTTTTTCCAATGAAATTGTTTAATATACCGACGTCTGAGTCGTAGAAAATGCTACATCGAAAAAAACATGAAGAAAGGTCTCTGTCTAGAAATGAATGAAAAGTGATATATTTCGCGTGAAGCGTGAAGATCGATTTATATCTGAACGCATACGAAGTACGGTTTATATCGAGAAAATAAAAAAAAACGGAAACTAAAATTAGAGGGGTTTATACAGTGCAATATTCACTATTCATAAATTACACAAATTTAGGTACGGAAAATTAAATAATATATGAATAAATAAGTGCGAGAAACAGGATTGTGTGGTGCGTGCGTGCGTGCGTGCGTGCGTGCGTGCGTGCGTGCGTGCGTGCGTGCGTGCGTGTGTATAGACGGGTGTATGTCATTTACGGGGAGGGCGAGTGTACGCTCGGAAGGAATAACAACGACTTACTTTTTGATTCACGGGATCCCCGATTAATGTTATTTGGCTAACAGGGCCGCTGTCTATGCAAGAGTCCTAAGAAGTCCAATGATTGGTGGCTGGATGACACGGAAAATGTACTGTGAACTGGCGCGACGCGGACTCTCTTGCAGTTGATGCGGATCGATTATTCTAACTATTCTGAGTACTTGGACTGACATTCTTGCAACTGACGCGGATCGACTGTGCCAACTATTCTGAGTACTCGGACTGCCTCCTGTGCTTCCGGGGGGCCTCTATTTATACCCCGAAAAAATAGGCATAGTGCTCTTTATCTAGGATGCAATAGTTGCAATGTCTCGCGAGATTTATGATGTTTATAGCGTCTTGTCGCTGTTGATCTAAAGTGCATCGTTAAGGGGATTTCTAGAAGAAATGATTTA
>NW_017304684.1:78922-110141 GCF_001594115.1 Trachymyrmex septentrionalis
TTATACTTATGATGTAAAATAAATCACTTCAGAAATTAAAAATTGAAGATATCTGGAGATGATATTTTATATTCTATGTATTACTCGGTCCCAAAGATGACTGAAAATGTCAACTCGAACAACATATGCGCTCCAATAGACAATATATGTTAAGTAACTAGCTTAAATTTATCACATAAGTATTATTCCGCACTGTTTCGTTATCGAGCTGACATTCTCAATCATCCTTGATGGTGTGTCTCATTAGTGTTGATATAAATATCAAATTATTAACAAACTCAAAAATCTTAAAAATAAAAATAAATAATAAATTCAAGGCTAGAGATAATAAATTAAGGCCAATAAAGGTGCCAGAGATTAAATTTAAATCCCAAAGATTAATTTATATAATGTGTATTTATATAATGTGTAATTTACATAATATATTGATATAAACTTTTTTAATTGCAAAATCTATATTGTATTATAAAATATCTATTTTAATTGATGAAATGTGTTTAATTGATTGAAATGTGTAATCATATTTATGTTATTTTAGTCGACCTACTGGCTCGGAACAAAAGGTGCCTACTATGGGAGTAGCAGATGAAATTCGATCAACGAATCCTGATCATATAGGTGGCTACCAAGTAGCTCTGCCTATTTTTACTGGTATAGAAACCAAGTTCGGTCTTTGCTTACCCAGATTTCAAGCTGTTACCGGAAAGTAACAGTATTATTAGCAAATGTATGCAAAGAAAACAAGCTTGTAGCAATCCCTGCCATAAATAATCTATGATTATTACGCACTGATTGCTTCACTGACATTGAAGCAAAAGTGATGTGCGTATGAGCTTCTCAAATTACAAATTATACGAATCTGCATTTCATCTCAACAATCATTGGCCATTTTGGTATCATGCAGATCACGTAAAATCAACATAAGAAAGAACGGATCGTCGATTGATATTAACTCGATGCATACAACATACATACATAATCGTAAAGTGTAATTATGGATTGATCAAAGAAAAGTACAAAATCCATTGTTGCGGAATGCCCAAGAACGCTCGTAATAGCTGAATTGATGCAATCAATGGACACAGGAACAAAACTGATGGCAATGAAACTATTTATTTTGATACTATATAGATATGTTATATCAAATTAATGCCATCTATATATAATAACTTTACAATGCGAGAAAAAAGGGAAAATGTGTGTGTGTATGTGTGTGTATATAACATTTATCGACGATTTGTTATTGCTAACTTGAAACGTTTCTGCCGATACACGTATAATAATTAATTGAATGTGTGTGAATGATTAACGCCAACGAATATGAGTGTGATGTTTTAGTAAGGATTATAATCCGCAATGGTCCCGACATGTACCATGTATATTTATAAAGTTTATAGTAACAAATTAGGCCTCTGTAATTACATTTATTATTTATCTAAATATCTAGTTATATAATTTTTAATTGGTAAATAAAAAGCCAATAAATCTGTTTTTATCATTTGCTTATATAATTGTAAAGTAAATGTCGACAAATAATGTTTATATTCCTATTAGCGAATCACGAAAATGAAAAAAAATTATATAATTTATTATTATATAATTTAATGCAACAATATTACTATTAGGTTGTTCGGAAAGTAATTTCGTTTTTTCTTATGAAAATGAAAGACGATTTTCAATCAGACGTGTTTCAAATGATCATGAACGGTCGAATTCGAAATTTAATCTCTCAGCGATCTCACGAGTTGTTATTCGCCGGTTTGCATCAATTAATGCCTTTATTGTGTCTTCATCAGCTTCAACTGGCCTTCCAGAACGTGGTGCATCTTCAACATCAAAATTATTATTATTATTATTAGGCGTTAGGAACTCGAAAGCTCATTGCCGCAAATACCAAATCCCGCCACTGTTCCCGTCCCTGAGCCAGATCCCTCCATTTGTGACCCTCGTACCCCATTTCGTTAAGGTCCATTCTAATATTTTCTTCCCATCTACGTCTTGGTCTACCCAATGGTCTTTTCCCATCCGGTTTACCAATTAGTACTTTATATGCAATTCGATTCTCATCCATACGCGCCGCGTGACCTGCCCATCTTAATCGACGCGATTTTATGACATTAATAATATTCAACATCAAAATTGCCGGATCGAAATTTTGCAAACCAGTTTTGGCACTGGCGTTCTGTCAATACATCTTCTCCATACACATCGGATAATTTTTTCGTGCTTGAACAGCATTTTTATCTTTTCGATAGTAAAAAAGTAAAATATGCCGAAAATGCTGCTTTTCACTTTCCATATTTGATAGAACACCAACCAAAAACTACTGCGTAGAATCAATCGAACTTTTTTCACAAGCAAGCCTTGCTATATCAGCTGTCAAAATATATAATGATTATGCGGCTTAAGTGTGAAGTTGGCTGTGAAAAAATACAATAAGTCCTCTGTTGGGAAAAAACGAAATTACTTTCCGAACAACCTAATAATGTTATTACTTGACTATTATAACAGGATATATATGAATTTGTACCTTATTAAATTAAATAAATAATTCTCTTATTGCAGTAATCTCAGATAGCCAAATGAGTCCAAGATACCGTCATGTTGTTACAGTAGATGTCGACAAACTAAGGACAAGGTGCTTCTTCTGCATACATAAAATGTTGTTGCCCTCACATGAATTCTAAATTTGATGATATCAAGTTGATAGCATGGTTGATGACGTGTAAATATACGTGCCATCAATTAGCCATTATATTGTCGGCACAATACTATATATGCAATGCAAGCTCATTGCGTGCCGTTTTACTGTCAATATGAGGTGTATAAAAATTAATTCTCAACGTTTGCTCTTGAAATTTCATAAACTGCCCAGTAAGCAATTTGCTATTAATTTGGTGCCAATTTGGTATCAAACTCGCGCAAAGCTTAGTAGCAAATCTAGTGCCACCTGTGTCAGCAGCAAGCTTGTATTTTGCATACAAAGCTTATGTTACAAAACTAGGCAGCAAATTGGCACCAAATTGTCAGCAAGCTTTGCGTAGCACTGTTTGAGGATAAATTGACACCAAATTAACAGCAAATTTTGCGTTATTTAACGATAAATTTACGGCAAGATTTGAAATTTTGTCCTTTAAATAGTTGACCTTTACAAAAAAATACTGGCAGTGTTAAATTGATCAATGATTAATTACTTAATTTAAGTATTAAAAATACAGTCGTTAGTGCTTTCAATACTAATAAAATTATTAATCACAGGCAATTTAATAATAACGGTATTATATTTCTGTAATAAATACCATATTTAATCGATACTGTTATACATTACCAATAATGATTTTTTTTTCTTATTTAATCGATAGGTAAAATAAAAATTTTAAAAAATTATGCTTTCATCTTGGAGCCCTTGTGGCTCACTTAAAAAATTATTTCATTACAACACAACTGAAAAATTTCTCAATGTTCTTTTATCCTATCTGTGTGTCTCCCTGATAACGGTGCTGCTAGCAATCCTTTTGATAGTAAGGTTTTACAAGATCTATTTTCAGCAAATTTGGCTATCTAGGTGATGTTTACTTACTCTTGTGTTGTTAACTTAGTTTGCACGTAACATTCTGATGTCGGCAAATTGACAGCAACTTTACAATAACTCGTGTAATACATTAGTTTGTCTAATATGCTAAATCACGCTTGGTTATCTGAGATGTGTACGTGTACTATTTTAGTCAATTGAAACATAAGCAAAATTTTTATATTTTATACTAACGTAAAAATTCTAACTAAATTTGACATTACTGCAATTGCGATTCTGTTTAAAACAAATTTATTGGCATTTAAACCAATTTAAACATCTTTACAATTTACATGAAAGAATAGAGGAGAATGTTAAGGCACATAATTTCCGGCAATTTTTCGATAATCACAAGTAATGGAGTAAATATCGACAATAGGAGAAAACCAGCTCCAATTGACATATATTGTCAAGATCAAAAGGCCCTAAGTGACCTCTCTTAAATTTTAATCGTTGCTCATCCTCCGTTCAAAAGTTATTAACGAAAGAAGTTTGAAAAATAATGTCTCTTCTATCAAACAGAAATTTTCTGCTTTAAAGTATATTTTACGACTTTCCCCGCGAAGCGACTCTCACTCACTTTCCCCTTTCCCCCTGCTCGGGGTACACGATTTTCACACGAAGCAACTCCCACCTCACCTTTCTCCCTGCTTAGAGGCGCACGATTTCCACACGAAGCCACTTTTGAAGTCTTGTTGGACACTCAGGGTTACTTCGAAATTCGCTTCACGTGGACGTGTGCGCTCCTAAGCAGGGGGGGAGGTGAAGTGAGAGTTGCTTTACGTGGAAGTCATGTGCTCCCAAGCAAGGGAAAAGGTGAGTCGCTTCTCGTGAAAAGTCATTACGTAAGTAAGTAAGGGTATAGAATAGGTTTTATGGCTTCTGACTATTCAGCCAAGAATTCTGCGTTGACAGTGGCGACACAGAATCAGACGGCGGTCTGGTGAAACCGGTAGCCACACACTTAAGCACGAGCCCATGTCCGTGTGTTCGCCTGCGACGCGCCGAGAGTGAATGAGACAGCGAGCTCCTTCTCACACTAGTCAACTTGTTTCAAGCGACCGAAAATGCTTTCTCGGCAATCTCGGCCGCTCAGCGGCTCTAGACATCAATAGACTCAAGAGGTGGGAGGCAATCTAAATAACAGATAAGTTTTAATAAATTGTAGTAATAGTGTACCTCTCCCATTAATCAAGAATAGTACAAATCATGTTAGACCGCAACAATTTACGAGACATTTAATTATTTACGATTTTTTATGCGCGTTATACAGTGTACCCCTCCTTCATAAATTCGAGTAGCAAGAATAATTCAGTAGAAGTAAAATTTTATCGGAAAAATATTATGAACTAGTATTTCTCTTCACGAAAGGCCATCAGAAAAAAAATGCGTATGTTTAAGACTCAAGATTTGTGAAGAAAATATGCGAAAAAAATTGAATAGTTGTAAAAAACACATTTTCCGCTTATAAAACGGAAAGATATTGATTGTATGGAAAAAAGTTCGGTATAAAAAATGTAGGTATTCGAAATACCTACAAAATGAGACGTGGAACATTAAAATCGATGTATTAGATTGGTAAAAAAAAAATAAAAAACACTGAAAAAGGCCTTTTTTTACTCGCTCTCTATTCATTGAGATTTGATGATATCAAGTTGATAGCATGGTTGATGACGTGTAAATATACGTGCCATCAATTAGCCATTATATTGTCGGCACAATACTATATATGCAATACAAGCTCATTGCGTGCCGTTATTTTACTGTCAATATGAGGTGTTATTAATTCTCAACGTTTGCTCTTGAAATTTCATAATTTAAACGCAAAGCTTTGAAATTCTCGTAAAATATTAGTGTAACTGTTGAAGATATATTGTAATATAACTTTCGCAAATATAAAAGTAAATTAGTGTTATACGAAAAAAATACTTTTCAACTATATTCAACAGTTACACTAACATTTGGCAAATTATTTATTAATAATTTGTTTACATATGTCATATTTACATCTGCAATTAAATTCACAAAAACAATTTTGTACTGATAATTCCGTACATTTAATTGCCCAATTGGACACTTTTTTACAGCATATTAAATAAAGAAACATAGTTAATGTGACTTAAATTTATTAATCAGACACTTTATACTCAAACGTAATTTTTTAGTAATAAATCGAAAAAATAAAAATTCAAGAAACAAAAAACTAAAAGTTTCATGATTACAATTATTTTGCGAAACATTTGGTAAAGCTATTTGTTTATATCTCGTCGAGCTCCAGATTTTTAAAAAATCGTGTTTCCATGTCAATTTATTGCTGAGAAAATGTAAATTTAGCAAATTTTAACGCATGAAATCAAATATGTCGCGAATCGCCGAGTGGCCCGATCTTCCCTACACGACTGCACGCTTCCCTCACTCCACCGATACACTGCCTTGCTCGCGTTTTTCAACTTTCCAATGATTTTAAACAAACTTTTTCAGCAGCAAAAAATTCGAGAATTTTTTAACAGCAACTTCAATTCTTCCTTGACAAATTGGTGCCAGACGGAACTCTTAATCTTAAAAAATAGATCGATAGTGATTCTTTGAAAAAAAATTGTTATCTCGGCTCCTAATAATCGGAGGGTAATTTTTTTTTTAAATTCGTAGAAAAATGTTAGATGTCGAATGCTTCACACGGCTATTTGATATGATGCATATTAACAGAATTATCTTATTTTTTATATAGAAAAAGATACCCACTTTTTAAAGTCGTTTTATAATAGTTTAACTGCAAAAAATCGTTTTGTTATGAAGTGTACGTGATAGTGCAACTCTTGAAGAAGAAAAATCACCCCTGTAAACTGCTGTGCGACTGCTCAAAAATGAAGAAATTAAGTTTTCCGCAGACAGATTTTTAGTGAACAAATGGCTTTTTGTAAAAATTAATGAACATTTTAGGCTTGTTCAGGGTTAGATTTGTTCGTCATTACGATGGCTACATTTTATGAGAATGTCAAAACTTTGCATTTAAATCTCAATGAACAGAGAGCGAGACCTTTTTCAGTTTTTTTTTATATTTTTTTTTACTAAACTAATAAATCGATTTTAATGTTCCACGTTTCATTTTGTAGGTATTTCGAATACCTATATTTTTTATACGGTTTTTTCCATACAACTTTTTTCCATACAATCAATATCTTTCGTTTTATAAGTAAAAAACGTGCTTTTTGCAATTATTCGATTTTTTTCGCATATTTTCTTCACAAGTGTCGAGTCTCATACATACGCATTTCTTTTTTGATGGCCTTTCGAGACTTTCGTGAAAAGAAATGCTGGTTTATAATTTTTCTTCGGTAAAATTTTACTTCTACTGAACTATTCTTACTACTCAAGTTTATGAAGAAGGAATATACTATATAACGCGCATGAAAAATCATAAACAATTAAATATCTCGTAAATTGTTGGGTTCTAACATGATTTATACTACTTTTGATTAATGGGAGGGGTACGATTTATTAAAACTTTATATGTTATTTAGAATGTCCTCCCGTCCCTTATTGATGGCTAAGGCCGCCGAGCGGCTGAGATTGCCGAGAAAGCATTTTCGGTTGCTTGAAACAAGCGACTAGTATGAGAAAGAGCTCGCTGTCTCGTTCATTCTTGACGCGCCGTAGACAAGCACACGGGTGTGGGCTCGTGCTTGTATGTGTGTTATAGCGCGGCACCATGATAAATGGCCGAACTTATAAGCGTGATAAAGTGACGTTTTGACGATGAAATTTATGTTGCATGCCATCTCGTTATTGTAAAAATGCTTGCTTAATTGTGAAAATGTGACTCGTCTCGTACTTTAAAAAATTAAATTATCGATGAAAACTGAAATTATCTTGGAATTATATGTATTGTAAAAGCGTATATTTTATTCATTTCAACAGCTGTCGGACCGTGTGTTTCTGCCCGAATATATAGGCTCACTTGACATGCCTTTTACGACCATTTATTGACTGTCAAGGGAGGAATGGATAGTTTTCATCGATTTTTAAAAGTGTTTTAAAGCGATCTTGTCATCGTTTCATTCAAATTATCTTTATTTAAAAATGGAATACAACATAAATTAACGTATCATTTATCCTTTCTAATGTCACGATTCCAACATGGCCACCGCGACTAGTCAGGAGCCTTAATGTTATATATAGCAGAAATAAAACGTTATTTTCCAAACTTTTTTATTAATAATTTCTTAATAAATAATAAGCGACAGCTAAAACTTATTGGAGATCATTTGGTGTCATAACCTTGACAACATATGTCAAGATCAAGGTCATCAGAGCTAGGTCCCTTATTGTCCATATTTACCAGTAATGGCGTTAAAACTATTCATTGAAATGAGTGTTCTTCTATATTTATTATTGTTTCGTATTGCAAAAAATATGTATAGAACTGACGGTAAAAAAAACTTTGAGAGGACTTTGATCTGTAAAATGGGACAATATAAAATTTGTTAATGCATGGGCTTCTGTTATGTATTATACCTATATTGTCTACACTGCAAAAGTACGAGTATATCGGGAATATGAGCTAATGAAGATAATTGTTTACAATGACAAATATATCAAATAAACTTTTTTTAAAATGTTTAAAGTTTGCAATAATCTTTTAACAAGAAATTTCCTAAGTGTTAATCTTGCATTGATTCGATGAAAATTTTATTTAAAACAATATAAAATTAAAAAGGCTATAAGCCACGCTAGATGTTCGTTACTAAATTATTTTTCGAATATAAATCATAAGTTGTTTATAATTTAAATTTAGAGTATAACTAAAAAAATAATCTCTTAAGAAAAGATAAAAAAGTACGTCAAGTATACGTACTGTTCAGAAAATGATTATACAGAGTGGGCCAAAAGTCTGATACATCCAAATATCTCATAAACGATGTATTTTAGAAAAAAATGTTTCTTACAAAAGTTGTAAGACTTAAAAAAACGCATTCAACGATAGTAATTATTTAACCTAGGATGGCGTTGTCAAGGTCATGTCAAGGTCAACATAAATTTTTTAAATAGAATCCTCCCTTTTTTATTACATATTCTTATAACTTATCTCGAGAGCTTTCCAAAACACTATAATTAAGTCATTCATTTTCATTAAGTATTTCGCGCATTATAAGCCTTGAAAGTTACAGTATCGCCGTCATTAGCATTACGCAAGATGTCCAACCGATGGCTAAAACTTCTTGAATGTTATTCAGGATCCTGAATAACATTTGTTAAGATCAAGATTACTGGAGATTGTTTCTCTTATTTTTATTTTTGCACTGAAAATTCATTTTTATGTAAAAATGAAAATAAAAGAAACAATCTGCAGGTAATTACGGTATTACAAATCAAACTAACCAAGACTCCTTATAAATCAAAGAACTGGAAAGGATACGGATAGTAGAAGTCAAGCGCAGAAGACGTCGCGCAAATAATATATCTATGAAGTGTGAAACTTCTTTATTCACTAAAATGCGCTTACATGTTTCGGCTCACTTTTGAGTCCTCCTCAGAGGCAACAAATTAACATAACTGTGAATAAAAATTATCCTATCATGGTGAGCTCTCCTTGAGAATTTAAACACTAAAAAGAGTGAAAGAAAAAGACAAAAGAAAAATGAACGAAAAAAAATAATGGAAATATTGAAATAAAAAATATGAAAAACTAATTTATCAAAAACCTTAAGATTATAATTAATGATCTCGAAAATAAGTTTTTAGATCAAATAACTACTATCGTTGAATACGTCTTTTTAAGCCTTACAACTTTTGTAAGAAATATTTTTTTTCTAAAATACATTGTTTATGAGATATTTGAGTGTATCCAGATTTTTGGCCCACCCTCTATATAAAAAGGTAGGATTAATTTGTAGCTGCTAGTAAAATCAGTAAAATAAAATACAAATATAAAATTACTTATTCTAAAAACAGGAAAGAGTAAGGCGTCAAATATAGTAGATGCGCTGCCCGAACAAAAACCCGTTATACTATGAAAAGAATTTAAATGATTTGTAACTTTTTTATAAAAAAAAAGAAAGAATAAGTCATCAAATATAGACGTGCTGCCTGAACAAAGAATCGTTGTACAGTAAAAAAAAATGTAAAAGTTCAAATAAATTAAAATAGTTATTACATGAAATTCTATAGTTATTATTTTAAAACTTTTATACAAAAAATATACGCTAGCTGTATAATAAAAAACGTATTAATATAAAATATATATATAAGCGATTAATTTATTAATTAAAAATTAGAAATTTACATATATAACGTTTATTGTACATATTTACGTAGTTTTTTTGTGTTTCTTTTAAATTTCTATTAAATGAAGTAGAATTCATGATATATTTTTACTGTATAATTTTTTTTTAACTCAGTTAAATTAAAACGAAAAATTTCTTATTCATAATTCTGAATAAAATAGCATTCATGATGCATTTTTAAATGAAACAATGGTTTTTCTACTCGCAATTTTGAATAGTATTTATAGTCCATTTTTAAAAAATGGGCCATCAAAAAAATCTTTTTATTATTTAATTAGATTAAAAACCTGCATTTCTATTCAAAATTTTGAATTTAGCAATATTCATAATGCATAGAAATGGCTGATATTATTTTCAGATTCAACTGTATTGAAAAACTATGTTTTCTATTCAGAATTTTAAATTAAGCAGTATTCACGATGCACACAAAATACTAATATTATTTTTAGATTGAAAACATAGAAATATACTACATGCCATTCCTATAAATGAATAAAAATACATTCAAGATTGAAAAGGAATAAATGTTTGTTTCATGTAATTCCTATAAATGAATAAAAATGCATTCAGGATTGAAAGGGATTCATTTTAACATTCATGAATTCGTATTTCTGAAAATCTGGATCCATTTTAATCCATTTCAATCCATTCTCGTTTGCTGGGCCCAGTAAACGAGAATGGATTAAAATAGATTAAAATTTTTTGAATGCGTACTTTAAATCCATGAAAATGGATTGAAATGGATTGATTGGATTGAAATGCATTGAAATGGATTGGATCCGAGCTGATACTAATTTAATATTCGAAAAAAAAAACATTTATATTTAAGGTTTATAAATTTTTTATTTCTAAGACATTTATAATAATTATACCTGAAATTAACTATTTTAAATTGATATTAAAAAACGCACTTTAGTGGGATTTGAACTTAGGATCTATGGATTATGAATTTTCTGCGTTACCTGCTACACTACTTCTTCAATTAATAAGAATGTTATTTATTGTGTACTTTAATTATAACCAGCTAATCTAGCGCACGAAATTACATGGATACAATAAAAATATCATCATGTAACAGATATAATAAAATGTAAATAATTTACTGTAAAATAACATTGGGCATTGGGTAAAAATCGGATAACCTAATCTCGCTTGGGCAGTCTCGCGCCATCATCAGAATAATATTCGGGTGGTCGGCTAGTGTTAACATCGATCATTCATTTTATTTATAATCAAAGAGAAATAAAGAACATAACTAAATTATTTTTACGTTATAAGTTTTTTTTGAACTTAGTTGGATTAAAATGAAGAATTTCCTACTTATAATTTTAAATAAATTAAGTAGCATTTATGATTCATTTTTAAATAAAACTTTTTTTATTCAATTGGATTAAAAAACTGCATTTCCTATTCACAATTTTGAATCGAGTAATGTTCGGGCACGCATGTGCGATAAACGCGATTAAAATAAGAAAGAGTGTGCTCCGAGCGCTTCTGTCGCTTTTCTACGCATCTCCGTGGCGCATATTTCTCTCAATACCTCTTTTTCTCTCTCTGTGAAATGAGGAGGATGCTCAAGTGCTGCTATCTTGTTAGTAAGCCGATACGGCGTACATTCGAGGAAACGACTCATATAATTTAAGACGAGAAAAAGGCTACGATAATCAGAATTGCGAGAATCGCATCTATCCATCCCTCGAGAGAGAACTGATTCTCTCTTGCTGACTCAGGTAAGAAAGGTCGAAGCCGTCCCTTGGCGACGCGGCGCTAACTTGCATATGTGTCTGCATTAACAATTGGGCCTTGACCCGCTTTGTAATCGTCTGATGACGACTCAGGCTGTGGGTTGCTCCCACACAGGCGTCCGATGATCTAGCTCGGACGGGGTATCGGACGACTCGGTCTGGATGTGGGACTATTCGTCGCAGTGTGTCATTCTCTTTTTCTTTATCGTTTGGGGCCTGACGAACGGTCTCAGGCGGGGTCTCGCAAACACCAAACATGACGCCAGATAATGGCTCAGGCAACGTTTCATACATCTCAAGATATATCAAACCCAGGGACAACTCGAGATATGCCTCGTATCGGCCATATGCCATCGAAAATTACTCGCGGCTCATAAGCATCCGGCGGAACATAGGGGATGAGGCTTTACAACAGCCTCCCTCTACTGTTATGTCGTTTAGTTGTAATTTGATGTGTCGTATATCTGCTAGAACCGTGTAAGATTCCGAATCGTATGCACCGTTACAGGCTCGATGAATTTCTATATTTTGTATAAATGGTTTAAATACATAGTTTTACACCAAAATGATTCGATTCGCCTTCGAGGCGCGCCCTCTTTCAACCAGATCCTTTAATTCATGTGTTTAACCGAACATTATTTCTGGTCCTTCGAGCCGGATATAGTGCAGAGCGCTTTGGGACGCGGATCGGGAGTGATAACCGAAGGATTGGCTGCGTCGGACGCGGTCTTTCAACACCTTGCCAAATTATTCAACATACTTATCGATACCTCTTTCAGGTTATCTTGCCCACGACAAGAATGGATTAAATACATTCTCAGATATCCTTACAAATGAATCGATTTCTTATGATTCAGAATGCCACCGAGGATACTTCGGAGAAATTATCTGAGTTACCCTCTCGTCATTTATTGAGCACTCAGCTTGAGGTTCTGGAAACGAATTGGCTAAGTTTCAGATGGATCATGAAAAGATATGTCAAGCGAACGTGGAACAACTCGGAGAGGAATCATATATGAAACTCCGCACATATGAACGGGATCAAGAATTCTACGTCCAGACGAAGGCGGTATTACTGGACCAGCAGGAAATAATAGAAATTTCCAATCCCTCATCGCGAACGTCCAATCTTCCGTCAACGGACGCACAATTCAGCAGTCGTCGAAATAATTTGCTAAAGATTAATCTGCCCTCCTTTTCAGGACTACCATACTTGGAAATCCTTCCACGATTTATTTTCATCTCTAGTGGACGAGAATGATGAATTTGACAAAGGTGGAGAAGATGCACTATTTAGAGACGTGCCTCACGGGCGACGCCGCTCGGCTCATCACAAACCTTAAGGTCACCTTTTGTAACCTCGCTTAGAAAACCTTAGTTTCTTGCTATGAGAATAAGCGAGTGCTTATCTCTGCACAACTGGACAAACTACAATATTTAGCTTGAGGCCCATCAAATCAAAATCTGCTCTAGAATTGAACACAATGATGGCCACAATTTCTAAATCACTAGGAGCCTTGGAAGCACTAAATTGTCATATAAGTTCATGGAATCCTCTTTTGCTCGTTTGTTAGATGACAACACTCGTGAAGCATGGGAAATAAAGTTAGGACCTTCCACCTCGTATCCTTCTCTGAGGGAATTTGAGGATTTTGTCACTGGTCACACACGCGCTTGGGAGAGTCTAGTTTCCATGTCAATCAAGCCTATTAAAGATAAAGGAAATCCTCTTGGATTTCAAGTAAGCCGAATGCTAAATCCCGTAACATGGTCACAACCGCCTCGACTTCGAAAGAGGAAATAAAATGCCAGCTATATAAATCCATTCTTCTTTATACAATTGCCCTACGTCTTTGTCGCAATCCATTGCGCAATCCATCATAAGCATACTGTTTCCAAGTTTAGTTTGTGCTTCAATTGCTTAGGAACTCATGCCGCTAAACAATGCCCTAGCCCGCGTCGTTGTAGAAAATGTGGCAGCAAGCATCACACGACTTTACATGATCGTAAGACACAATCGAAATCAAAAATCAAACCCGATTCGAATAATTTGGTTGCCAGTACTTCGCCTTTATTCTCTTCCAACTTGGAGCAGAAATGACTAGCGGCATTCTTCGTTAGCAACAAATCGTCAGTCATCGTCCACTTACCTTGCTCGTTACGTGTCGAGCTACGATCAAAGCCCACGACGGCCGACTCGAATATATTCGGGTTCTTTTGGATCCGAGATCTAAATTGTCCTTTGTTGTAGAGGATCTCGTACAGTCGTTAAGATTACCTCGAAAATCTGCGGCGATCCCACTAGTCGGTATCGGCAGGGTTTACGCAGGACGCACCAAAGGCTTAGTTAGTCTAAAGCTTCATTCTACAGTTGACAATTCCGCCTCATGCGTATTACAAAACTTTTATCCTGTCGCGGCTAACGTTCAAAATACCGTCATTTGATCTCCCTCGCGTTTCCTGGGCGCACCTTCGTAATTTACAACTCGCGGATCCAAACTTCAGAAAACCCAGAACGATTCTGGTGATTATTGGAGCCGATTTGTATGGTCAAATCATTAAGCCGGAATTGATTAAGGGTGATTCGTCTCCGATTGCTCAACTAACTGTATTCGGATGGGCGATATCGGGGACTGTATTGTGTTGGATATTCATAGCCTTCATAGCGGGATTTATCATTTTCAGATTGATTATACTCTACAAGATCTTTTATCGTGTTTCTGAGAACAAGAGAAGACTAAGTCAAACTCGGTGACGTTGAGTCCTGATGACGTTAGTTGCGAAAGGCAATTTTGTTCTAAATGTTCTCGAAATCAAATTGGACGATATATAGCCCGATTCCCGTTAAAGTCTCCGGCAGTATTGCTGGATGACTCAATATCCACGGCACTGATGTTTGTCGCGACCCGAAACGGCAAATGAACCCTTCTACGGTAAACTATATACGAACTTTCTTCAAGAATACCTATCTTTAAGACACATGACTCTGGTGATAGAATCCGACGCGAACGACTCCCCAATGTATTACCTGCCGCATCATGGGGTATTACGCTAGAGTAGCCAGTCGACGAAGCTTCGAGTAGTATTTAACGGTTCAAGTCCCTCCTGTAGTATCGTTGAATGAGTTAAGTTGCAAACTTCTACGTCTTCGACGTACTGCTATGGTTTCGATCGCTATACGAATACTTTCATTGGATATCACTAAAATGTATCGACAAATCCTTGTTCATCCAAGCGATCGAGACTTACAGCGTATTTTTTGGTACGACTCAAACGATTAAATACTTTCATGTCAATTGATAACGCTTATTTGCGGGTTAAATTGTGTACGCTTCCTTGCTCTCCGAGTGCTTTAACAACTCGTCGATGACGAGGATGATCGATTTCCTAAGGCCATATCATCGTTGTCTAAAGTGATATTGACGACATCTTCAGGGGCGCTGAATCAGTAGAAGAAGCTAAGGAGATGATTCAAGTATGGCGACTTTGCATGGCGGGCGGATTTCAAAAGTGGAATAGTAACTGTCTAGATCTATTAAATCATTTGCTTCATCAAGTGGTAATGCTTCCGCAGTGGAGTTCGACTCCTTGCGTATCAAGGTATTAGGCCTTTGCTGGCAACCGCAAGACGTATTTAAATTTACATCCGTCAAAAACTCAAAAATCTACGACGAAAAAATCCGTTTTTATCCGAGATCGCGCAGCTGTACGATTCTCTAGGCTTCCTTTCGCCTATTATAGTTCGGACCAAAATCTTTATTCAGAATCTTTGGAGCTAAAGTAGACTAGGATGTCTCTTTGTCATCGAAGTTACAGGGTCAATGGGCTAGCTTTAGACATCAACTACCAACATTAAGTGAACTGGAAATCCCAGGGTGGCTCCGCACTTCTTCTGCCGTGCGTTCAATCGAACTACACGGGTTTTCCCATGCATCTCAACTCATCATGATTGTGGTAGTCTATGTTTGAATCGAAACACTGGATCTCGGTACCCAAGTTAACATTGTTTATTCTAAGACCAAAGTAGCGCCGTTAAAAAGGCGCCGTTAAAAATACCGCGTCTCGAGTTAAATGCTGCGCTAATGTTAGCATGCCTTGTTTCCAATATACGGAGCATTTTGGATCTAAAAATCAGATTTTCCTTTGGACGGATTTATCAGTTACCCTTACCTGGATTTTATGCCACCCAGCTAAATGGAAGAATTACGTACGGAATCGAGTTACAACCATATATATGATTCAGTTCCTTCCGTGTGGCGTTTTATGCCAGGTAAGGAGAATCCCGCCGACTGTGCTTCGAGGGGATTGAGTACCCTTGACACAGTGATGCGGATTCCGGACCGTTTGCAGCACGCGATCAGCGCCACTGATCGGTGGCCTGGCGCAACCGATAGCAACAAAAGCATGAGCCCGTATCCATGTGACTTGGTTAGTTAGAAGCGTGCCGACTATCGCTCTGTCCTTTTTGCACTACGTTCTTATTGCTTGCCTTGTCGGCGCGCTGAGAACGAGAGAGAACCTTGCTGTTTCACTCAAGCAAACGTCGAATCGGTCGAGCGACCGAAATGTGTTTTCTCGGCCTCTCGGTTCTCGGCGACAAGCGTATATCAAGAGACATGGGAGCATGAGAACGTTCTAGATAATATATAAATTTTAATAAATTGTAATAATCATATATCCCTCCCTTTAATTGTAATAATCATATACCCCTCCAGAATATTATAAATCGTGTCAAAACGCGATAGTTGACGAGAGATTAATTGTTTATGATTTTCTATTTGTGTTATGTACCACGGTCATAAATTCGATCCGCAAGAAATTGGCGTGGTCGAGCGCGTAAGGTGAGATCGGAAATAAATACTATAATTAGTAGTAAACATATATATTAGGTCAAATATATTTTCATATAATTTTTGAAATTATTCGTATGTGTAATTTTTAAGCAATAGTTGTAGAAAAAAAACCGATTCGCTTTTCAATAAGCAAATAAAAAATTATTTTAAAATTACAACATATAAAGACTTTCAATTGTGCACTACAAAATTATATTGGTATCATCTTTATTTATATTATTAGTAATCCCGTTTTCGAAATTTTGTTAATTAACAGAATTTTAAATGCGGATGTGATAGTTAGAAAGAAACATTTTATACAAAATATTAATCGATACGAAGCATATTTGTCATAAACGCAACATCATTAAACATATTTTTTTTATCGAACTACTTGTATCACAAAGGTATACGAGTATTAAGGGGAAAAAAGGAAAAAACAGGATTTTCGCATGAGACTATCAGCGTCAGACTGTCCGCACATTTCATTTACTCAGCCACATCGATTAATTGAGTTTGACGTTTACTAGATATAGAATCCACACGACGAACACTCTCGTGTTTCGTATTCTCAAGAATCTCGGGTTGTCGATGCAATGCGCGATATTATTATCAAAATATCACTCTCTTTCTCTACTTTCCTATACTATATATTTTGAATATTAATCGGAATAAAGTGAAGTGTATTAGATATTATTATGGTGTATACTTCTACGAAATACGCAACATTAAAATTTGTGTAAATGTATCCTCTTGGCCAATATGTACGTCTTTTAAGATGTTATGTTAAGTATGTTATAATGAAATTAAATGTAACACACGTGCGCACACGCACACGCACACGCACACGCACACATAATCACATGCACACACCCGTGGGCTCGATGTTTATTAATAAACATTGATGATTTTTGAATTTTAATATTTTTTAACTTTAGAGTTTTAATTATAATAATTGTAATAATAATGGGAGTGCTGCGTAATATTCTCGGGGCCAGTAGTGGCAGTGATGTCGCAACTTTCTCCTCCACGGCCTTCTCCACGGCCTCCTCCACGACCTCTTCTGCGGCCTTCTCGGTGGCCTCCTCCTCGGTCTCCGCGACTACCTCTGGCTCTTCCTCTCTACTAAGGGACTATACCCCTTCGTGCATGCCATAATGCACGGGAGCAGCCATGTCCTCGTCTATTTCGAACTAAAAATTAAATTTATAGATAATTTTTAAAATGTTTATATGTATTTTATATATACTTGATGTTCCAAACTTTTTGATACACCGCTTATGAGCACGAGATGAAGCAGACTAAATTGAATCGGAAAGTTCTACTATTTTGCAGGTTTTACAATTTTTTTTAATTATCTACTGAAGGAACTCTAAAATCAACGCATAAAACAACTTTAAGGTATCTTTGGAATTTTTTAAGAAACATCTTTAAGTTATTTCGTACAAAAACTCTGAAAGATATCTACAAGTTGATTTATAAGTTGATATACCCCTTTGTTAGACTATCTTTCGAAATTAATATCTTGTTAATTATTATGAAAAGTGGTAGACAACTTGGTAACTCAGTTTAGTCCGATTTATCTGCCCATAAGCGGTACGTAAAAAAATTTGGAATACTGTGTATATATTATACATATTATATACAGTGTTTTTCATTTTTATTGGTTTAAGCTAATATCTTAAAAAATATATAAGATACAAAATAATGTTTTAGATGGAGTTTCTAGATGGAGGCGTTAAAAAAGATAATCTCTATTTTTAAAAAATGAAATTATGATTCTTTTTACACAATGTGATTCTTCTAATAATTTTAATAATTCTAATAACGTAAGTTTCACGACTCAGTTACAGTCATCTTTGTGCTTGGGCTCTTAATTGGTATAAAGAAAACATATATCTTGTTTATAGCAAAAAGTTTATGCGTTTTACAACATACAAGTTATATCTTTTTAAAAGTAACATTGTCTTTTCTTTATATCAATTGATTCATTATTTTGTGCATCAAAATATTAAAATACGTTGAAAAATTGAAATAGTTTATAAGGTATTTTATATTTAATATGCATATATGTGTCACACTAAGATATAAAATATCTTACACTCACATCCTGTACGTGTATAATATACATATAGAAAATAATACCTATTCTTGGCCGCTCCCACATCTGCTGCAGCTCCTGCTGCAGCTCCTACTGGTGCTGTTGCTGCTGCTATTGCGGTTGCTGCAGCTGCTGTTCTTGCAATGTTGCAATTGCAATCTCGATTTCAGCTGCTCCAATTGCAACACCATCTGTGGCAGCGATGATCTCGATTGTCTTTTTTTTCCTAATAAAATAGATAAATATTTACGCATGAATTTACGTATGATGTATCGTTATATCCTTCTTTATTAATTGATAAACAAAAAGATACATCATGCGTTTCATGCGTAACTCGGAACATACCCTAATACTTTATTTAGATTGATACTATAGATTGATACCGAATTTTAATATGCTTCATATTTATGCCAATCTATATGCGATAATAAATTTGCGGCAGGAATTTTATTATTCCAAAAAATAATTCAAGGTATCTCATTTGTAATGATTACGTCAAATATGTCTTGAACAATACATTTTAGGACAAAATGTTTCAGACAAAAGTTTAATAATTTCAAGAGAGAGAGACATAAAGAGATAATACTATTAGTTTCTGAGGTGATGTTGTTAAGGACAAGACAAGGTTCACTTTCATTATTTTAAATGCAACTCCATTTTTTATTCATATTCCCGTAGCTTACCTCAAAAGCTTTTCAAAACACTACAATTTTTTTTTCAGATAAAAATGAAAATAAGAGGAACAACTTGCAATGGCACTTCTTTATGTCTCCATTGAACTTATAAAACTTATGTCTGAAAAAAACGTTTTTCCCTAAAATGCACTGTTCAAGAGATACTTGAGGTACTTATTTATATAATAATAATAATAATAATAATAATAATAATATACCCTATCTATGGTATATTGTATTATTATTGCACTTTTAATATCAGTATTATATATACTCGTATATATATACGAGGGTCGTTTGAAAAGTCCGTGCAAAGTCAGAGAGATGATACTACTGGCGCGTATTAAGGTTAGATTTAGTTAGTAGCATCTCTTGGAGGAACACACACCAAGTTACAGCCAGATCGGTCTATTTGTTTGTGTTTGGCATTCATTTGAATCGAGGAAGTCGAGTGATTTTCAAAAAATGGACGAAAAAGAATTTCGTGTAATAAAATTGCTATATAAAATTGCTAGGTTAATACTAATATATGCCCGATAGTTGAAAAAGAGATTATTATAAATTATTTAAGTTAAGCCTCTTGTATTAATGTGCCCACATAAATTATAATACTGATCATTTTTTATGACATTTTAACTAAAATAACTTTTTTTTTAAATAGAAAGTCAAGTCGAAAACTATAGGACTTATTATTCTTTAAGTTTTTTTATAATTATTTAGAAAAAAATTTTTCAAGTTGAGTGTATGAATTTTTTATAAACCTTCAATGTAAGTGCCGACAGTTGCGATCGTAAAAAGTAGGTTAAAAGTGTCAAATGATACCTAAGATTTTGTTAAAAGAAATTTACGGAAAATCCCAGCCATCTAGCAACCCTAATTATAGTACACCGATTTTTATTTATACCAATAACAGCACAGAACTTCAGGGGATGTCCTGAGGATGTCCTAAAGGACGTCCGTGTGTCCTTTGAACATTCTAAAGACATCCCTAGGATGTATCCCAGATAAAGTGTGTTATTAGGATATTTGTAATAAACAGTACAGACTTATTATTGATGAAATAATAAATTGTTTGCACTCACCTTCTATCGCGTCGTCTTCTCGTTCGCTTCGTGGAGTCTGTTCAGCTCCTCCACGCAGAGTATGCGTGCATATGTGACGCGTTCGCGGATTGATAAATGAGCATCGAAGTTTTTCCGCAACGACGCGCTATATTCTTGTTGATTCCTGCTCGCATTGTTGCAAGCGATATTTGCCACATCATTTTCAATATCATTTGATATTGAAGGTGGGATTTTACACACATATACAATATTCACATATTTATATAATGCATATTTATATATTAAGTTAACAGCTATATAGAGACATGTGTGACAAATTAACTAAAAAATGTAAGCGAAGTTTTTCAGAAGCTTGGCTTATAGACGAAAGATACAAATCTTGGATATGTAAAGTATCATTCGATAGCAATATGTATTACTGTAATGTGTGCAATAAAAATTATTCATGCGATTCAATACATGTTTCGAGACATACGAATTCTGCGTGTCATAAAAATAATCTTGAAAATAATACATTGTCCATTAATGATGATATTGTAGTTCTATTTATTAATTATCTATTAACAATACTTCAATTTAAAAAATGTAATAATACATCACATTTAAAAAGAAATGGTTATATTTTGAGCAGTTCAAATGTTGGTTACGTAAAGCGCCATATGGTGAAAACTTATTTTATTGTTTAATCTGTGATAAGTATCTTACTGCTACTCATTTATCTTATATCTATCGTCACGCAGAATCCGAAACACATGTAAACAAATATAAAAGTTCTTTTAATGAAACAAGTGAATCGAATGAAAATTTAAATGTACAAAATAATGAATCACTTTTTATTCGAGGAGCGTATAAATGAAGCAGAAATAAGATTTGCCACATTAATCGCGGAAAAAATATTGCTCATACAACTGCAAATGAGATTCTTAGTTTATTCCAATATATTGGAAAAGATCCTAATGTATTACAGAGCATGAAAATGAATCGTAAAAAATGTACAAATATTATTACGAACAAAGTCTGAGTCCACTTGAAACGGAACGTGTTGTGAACAACATTCAGAACACAGAATTTACAATATTTATCGATGAAACATCTGATATTTGTAATGACAAATGGATGACTTTTCTTATTTGATACATTGAGCCAAAAACATTAGATAATCAAATGCAATTAGTCAAATTAATTGATATTGATGCTAGAGATTGCAGCGCAGAAAAGTTGTATGAAGCATTTAGAAATGAAATGTGGACATTACAGATACCATTTACAAATATTGTTGCCTTGTCATGCAATAATGCGTTTGTCATGACAGGGAAACATTTATCGTTTAAAAAAAAATTAGAACGTATGTCCACGTTTATTAATATTCTCGTGTTCTTGCCATTTCTCCGCGTTCCTAGTAGCGAATGCTGCGTGCAATAAAATACCCGATTTTTGCAAGGAATTTATTTAAAAGATTGCTAGATATATTAACAGCAGTCCAAAACGATCGGCTGTATTCACTGAATTTTATGAATGTTTTCAAGAAAAAAGTCTTAAAATATTAAAATTATGTGATACGCGTTGGCTTTCTCGCTATTTTTGTGTTAAAAGACTTCTAGAATATTAGGATACAATAAGATACTTCCTTTATGAAATAGTTGTAAGCGAAAAAGCAGGTTCTGCTAAAGATTTATTATCTATAATGGATAATGTAAGACAAAAACTTTTTTTTTTCTTACACTATATTTTAAATTTTTTAAACAAATTTAATGCACATTTTCAGTCATTAGAAACACGAATTCATGAATTGCAACCAAAATCTTTAACATTACTTTATTAGTAAATTATGCCAAAATTTTTTAAAGAATGAGCATATACAATGTTTTTCTGTACATATATTGTTTTCTTTAAAAAAAATCAAAGAAATCTTGATGAAATTAACTTAGGATGTCAGGAATATCTGAACGAATTAATGATGCAAAGCCACGAAAACATAATTACAATAGTTCGAAGCAACTGTTTGATGTTTTATGTGACTGCTGCTGAAGGAATTCATAAAAGATTGCCTGTAAACGATATCTTTTTATCAAAATTAAATGTTTTTGGACCTTCAGTATGTTTACATGATACTGATAAAGAAACATCAGCAATGTTTTGTTTATAGCTCAAACTATCGGTGGTTTCGATGAAGATGCTTTAAAGAAAGAATGGTTTGTATTGCCATTAAATTTTACATTACGGAAGAAAAGTCTCGCTAAATTAAGATCCGATGATATGTGGAAACAAATTTTGTAATCTCAGCATCCAAATAACATCGATAAATATCCAAACTTAAAAAAACTTCTAAATGCTGTACGATCACTTCCAAATACCGATGCGGAGAGAATGTTTTCCTTCTTAACTGATTTGAAAACAAAAAAACGCAACAAATTATTGCCAGCTTCCGTTAATGCTACTTGCATTGTGAAAGCATTAAAGGCGAGAGAAAAAACTTCTTATAGTATAATTATCGAAGAAAAACATTTCTCTCGTATGTCGACGAACATATTAAACAATAGTGTTACTAAAAAAAAACGCAGTACTTTAGGATTACATGCTGCTGATATAAATGATATTGATGGCCCCTCGAGAATAGATTAAAACTATTAGATGTAAAATTTAAATCTTTGTAAACTTATTTAAACATCTGTAAGGATATAACGTATAAAAGCGTATTAAAAATATTGTCCGCGAGAGTATGACGTTTATAAACCCAATGAGCGAAACATGTAAAGTTGACATATAAGGTAATATTAAGATTTCTTTAAAAGTTCTTTAAGAAGCATCTTTAAGATATTTCATAAAGAACTTTAAAAGGTATCTTACATAAAGTTGATTTTGCATCGATTTTAGAGGTATCTTACTTATTGGGAAGGAAAAAGCGTATTAAAATTTCCGGACATAATGCTTAAAATTATTTAAAATATTGTCTCACGCACGCACGTACGCACGCACACCTAGGAAAATGTAAAAAATTAATTTTTAACTTTTAGATTTGGAAATAATTGTAAATGTAAATATACCGGCCGCTCCCGTGCATTATGGCATGCACGAAGGGGTATAGTCCCTTAGTAGAGAGGAAGAGCCAGAGGTAGTCGCGGAGACCGAGGAGGAGGCCACCGAGAAGGCCGCAGAAGAGGTCGTGGAGGAGGCCGTGGAGAAGGCCGTGGAGGAGAAAGTTGCGACATCACTGCCACTACTGGCCCCGAGAATATTACGCAGCACTTCCATTATTATTACAATTATTATAATTAAAACTCTAAAGTTAAAAAATATTAAAATTCAAAAATCATCAATGTTTATTAATAAACATCGAGCCCACGGGTGTGTGCATGTGATTATGTGTGCGTGTGCGTGTGCGTGTGCGTGTGCGCACGTGTGTTACATTTAATTTCATTATAACATACTTAACATAACATCTTAAAAGACGTACATATTGGCCAAGAGGATACATTTACACAAATTTTAATGTTGCGTATTTCGTAGAAGTATACACCATAATAATATCTAATACACTTCACTTTATTCCGATTAATATTCAAAATATATAGTATAGGAAAGTAGAGAAAGAGAGTGATATTTTGATAATAATATCGCGCATTGCATCGACAACCCGAGATTCTTGAGAATACGAAACACGAGAGTGTTCGTCGTGTGGATTCTATATCTAGTAAACGTCAAACTCAATTAATCGATGTGGCTGAGTAAATGAAATGTGCGGACAGTCTGACGCTGATAGTCTCATGCGAAAATCCTGTTTTTTCCTTTTTTCCCCTTAATACTCGTATACCTTTGTGATACAAGTAGTTCGATAAAAAAAATATGTTTAATGATGTTGCGTTTATGACAAATATGCTTCGTATCGATTAATATTTTGTATAAAATGTTTCTTTCTAACTATCACATCCGCATTTAAAATTCTGTTAATTAACAAAATTTCGAAAACGGGATTACTAATAATATAAATAAAGATGATACCAATATAATTTTGTAGTGCACAATTGAAAGTCTTTATATGTTGTAATTTTAAAATAATTTTTTATTTGCTTATTGAAAAGCGAATCGGTTTTTTTTCTACAACTATTGCTTAAAAATTACACATACGAATAATTTCAAAAATTATATGAAAATATATTTGACCTAATATATATGTTTACTACTAATTATAGTATTTATTTCCGATCTCACCTTACGCGCTCGACCACGCCAATTTCTTGCGGATCGAATTTATGACCGTGGTACATAACACAAATAGAAAATCATAAACAATTAATCTCTCGTCAACTATCGCGTTTTGACACGATTTATAATATTCTGGAGGGGTATATGATTATTACAATTAAAGGGAGGGATATATGATTATTACAATTTATTAAAATTTATATATTATCTAGAACGTTCTCATGCTCCCATGTCTCTTGATATACGCTTGTCGCCGAGAACCGAGAGGCCGAGAAAACACATTTCGGTCGCTCGACCGATTCGACGTTTGCTTGAGTGAAACAGCAAGGTTCTCTCTCGTTCTCAGCGCGCCGACAAGGCAAGCAATAAGAACGTAGTGCAAAAAGGACAGAGCGATAGTCGGCACGCTTCTAACTAACCAAGTCACATGGATACGGGCTCATGCTTTTGTTGCTATCGGTTGCGCCAGGCCACCGATCAGTGGCGCTGATCGCGTGCTGCAAACGGTCCGGAATCCGCATCACTGATCAATCGACATCCATTGTGGTGGTGTAGACTATCATGGCTGAGGCAAGGATCTGGCAAATGGCCTCATTTAACTCTCATTTCTTCAGCCACAACTGATCTAGTTTGAACCAAGCGCTTACATCCTTTCAAGATAATTCAACTCTTCCCCCCCTACCCCTGTGGGTTCTCGTGGAACATTATTCCTTGCTCATTAAATTCCTGCGCGTTATTACAATTTGCAAACGCACCTCTAGACGTTTTCGGCAATTACCCACTGGATCTGCCATAGGACTTATTATTCCAATCGAACTTCATGAAAGTTGTCAATTCTGAGTACACCAAATACAAGAATATTTTTTCAAGTAGGAGATCCGAATATTAAAAAGAGGAGGGCACTTACTGAAGTCCAACCTTTTAAAACTTAAGCCATTCATCAACGATGCCGAGCTCCTTAGAGTAGGCGGGCGATTCCATGCGAACTTAGAACTCGACATTAAACATCCTTTCATTTTATCTCAAAGTCCTCGTTTACAACTCTGGTGATCGTGGAGGTTCATCTCAAGACATTACACGGCGGCACTCAAGTGACATTAGTTTATACACGTCAACAGTATTGGATTTTAGGCGGACGAGTTTCCACTCGAGTTTCTTTATCTTAAAATGTGTGAAATGCGCTAGATACTGTCAGAACCGTGCGCAACAGTTGATGGATCAATCGCCAAAACCGAGAGTCTCTCTCTCTCTGTCTCTCTCTCTCTCTCTCTCTCTCTCTCGCCCCTTTTTAAATTCCGGGATTGATTATGCGGGACCCACATCGTTAAAGACCTGGCGAGGGCAGTCGTTAAAAATCTATTATAAAGGATACTTAGCTATTTTTGTTTGCCTCTCCACTTCTGTGTTCACATAGAGATTGTTACAGACTATACAACTGAGGCTTTTATATCCGCGTATAAAAGGTTCACGGCACGATGTGGAGTCTGTGCCACGCTGCAGAGCGATTAGGACACCAATTTCGGAACAGAAACGATTCAAGAATTGAGACGACGTTTCAGCTCCGTTTTGAAGGAATTAGAGGAGGTGGCTTTCATCCTTGCCAATCATGGAACGGAGTGGCGCTTCATTCCCCGGCTGCACCGCATTTTAGCGGCAAATGAGAAGCAGCGGTGAAATCGACAAAATTTCACCTACGCCGTACCATCGGCGATACTATATTCACGTACGGGAAACTGTTCACACTTATGACACAGATCGAGGCTTGACTCCTGGACACTTTCTCCTCGGTCAACCACCTACAGTGATCCCGGAATTAAATCTCATCGACCAGGCGAGTTCTTGTCTAACCCGATGGCAACTCATTTGGCAGAATGTTGAGCACTTCTGGAAGCGATGGCTTAAAGTGCCTTCAAGTATCAAGCTATTTCGAAGTGGCATCATCCGTTCGTACAGCTCAAGTTACCATAGGTTCCTTGGTCTTCCCCATCGATGAGAGGTATCCTCCAGCCCCAATGGGGCCGTGAGCGCGAATTCTGCAGTTGCACCCAGGTAAGGATTGACGAAGGTTGTAACCATTCTGCCACCACCACTTACAAGCGACCTATCATCAAGATATGCATATTACCTATTGACCAAGAGCAGACAACATTCGGAAACTCTATTACCGAAGGCGGACGGAATGTTCGGGTACGCCTGAACGATAAACGCAATTAAAATAAGAAAGAGCGCGCTCCGAACGCTTCAGTCGCTCTTCTATGCATCTCCGTATCTCTATCTTTTTTTCTCTTTCTGTGAAATGAGGAGGGCGCTCGGGTAAATCCGCCATCTTGTTAGTAAGCTCGATACGGCGTATGATTTAAGACAAGAAAGAAGCTACGACAATCAGAATTGCGAGAACCGTATCTATCTATCCCTCGAGAGAAAACTGATTCTCTCTTGCTGACTTACTCAGGTAAAAAAGGTCAAAGTCGTCCTTTAGTGATTGGCGACGCGGCGCTAACCTGCATATGCCTGCACCAACAATTGGGCCTTGACCCGCTTTGTAATCGTCTGACAGCTCAGGCTGTGGGTTGCTCCCTCACGGACGTCCGATGATCTGGCTCGGACGGGCTATCGCACGACTCGCTCTGGATAGCCGCGGGACCACTCGTCGCAGTATGTCATTCCCTCTTTCTTTATCATCCGGGCCTGACACTCAGGCAATGTCTCGCAAACATCAAACATGGTGCTCGATGACGGCTCGGGCAAGCTTCATACATCTCAAGATATATCAAACCTAGGGACAACTCGAGATGTGCCTCATATCGGTCATATGCCATCGAAAATTACTCGCGCTCATAAGCATCCTGCAGAACATAGGGGCTTTACAACCCCCACCGCCCCCCTCTGTACTGTTATCATGTCATTTAGTTGTAATTTGAACGTGTCATATATCTGCTAGAACCGTGTAAGATTCCGAATTGTGTGCACCGCTACAGGGTCAATGAATTCTTGTATTTTTAAATGGTTTAAATACAATATATAATCTTACACCAAAATGATCACTTTCGATTTGCCTTCGAGACGTACCCTTTTCAACCAGATCCTTTTAATTCATGTGTTTAACCGAACAAATAGTATTGTTACGTCCGGACTCCACAGTTCTTTTCTTCGATTAAAACTTTTGTCACCACAAGAATTATTAACAAGTAACACCCGTAGACCATCTGTTCCTACCATAAGAGGTTACGTGCCGAATAACATTTACCTTTTTGAACTAATAATCCACTTGAGACAGAGTTGTTGGATTAGATATTTGAACCAAGCGCCGAATAGGCGAACTTTATCCCGAGGAACAGGAAGAATAAATAGATTAAGAATTGTAAACTGAAACAGCAGTTGTCTGTAATAAATGACACATGTGGCTCTAAACTATTGGACATCTGGCAAATGTTCGATGACGGAAGTTGTCTTAGACATATATCCCAGTATTCCATTTCACAACCGATATCCTTAATCCTAATTTTAGATTAGACCAAGCACACGCGAGCTCTGCACTCGGCACTAACTCGCCAATATAAAAAGAGATCCTTCACGAGGAACACTCAGTTAAATTTCAATCTCCAACCATTACTAGCCAGTCATTTTCCAATCGTTACTCTGCGGTCCGAGTCAATTTCCAAACTCTGTCAGTCATATTCACACCTTCAGCCGCTATTCTGCCTGTCTGAATCAAATGTTCTGTTCTGTCGGTCCGTAACCACGATCAGTATACATATTTTACCGTCTTTATATTAGTTTACTGGTCTCCCAGCAAAAGTGCTGAGTCGTGTAAAACCCGATTGCAACATAATCGTACTGTGCGACTCGACCGGAGCCTCCACATCCGAGTGTCAATCTTTCCCCGTGGAGTGCTTAGACCACTGAGGGAATCGGGCCGTTGGATCCATCCTTATCTGCAGAACCAGTAAGTCCCATTCTGACCTACACGCACGCACACACACACACACACACGCGCGCGCGCGCGCGCACGCACGCACGCACGCACACATACTATGTATATATAAGAAATATTCGCTATAACTTACATTAAATCATAATGCCGCCGTCTAAACCGTCCCTATAAAGAATGGCTTAGAAGCCGGGCCTAGTAGAAAGCGCGGAGACTCCTGAATGAAGAGTTCCAGAGATACGTCGGGGGTTCTCGAGATCGGAGTCGAGGACGAGTTGCCACCACCATCCTTGTCACCACCGGCTCCGCCGGCTCTATCTAACCCGTTAGAAGTTATACCTCCCTCTCAAACATCTTCACCTCCCCCTTGATCTCCGTCACCCGTGTTTTCGGACGCTCTGACGGAGCGAATCTTTCTCGATACTCCTCCGCTCACCCGATTCGTCGGTCCCATTCCATCCCATTTTCCCCCAGAGGAATTCCATCCCCGACGAACTTCACTGACAGCGTGGAGTTCTTAGAGGAAATTCCTTCGCCTTCATCTAGATCCTATTTCCGAATCCTAGAGAGTGACACCTTTGAGTCATTCATTAGTCAATTCCCGCGGACTACTACATCTATCCCTGAGGGGGCCTGTACAATCGGCCCTTATTACTTCGATCCCGAAGAAATCCGCCACGCCATCACCGGCCAACATTCAAATTCCTGTATTCCTGTATTTCTTCCAAATTCCGCCAATCCACACCTAGTTCCTGTGGAATTCTTCTTTAATCTTTTCTCTCCTTTCTTCGTTTTCATTCATGAAATAAATTAAGCAAAATCTATCCGATTCCCCCTCAATGTACATAAAGTATAGGAGGTCTGTTCAAAAAGTATCGCGAATTTTGAATTTCCGCGGGTTATGTATATTCGATTTTCGATTTTTTGTGGCGTTATGTTAGTACTCATGTCTCTCACTTATGCCGACAAGTTCGGCCATTTTGAATGTTCAGTTAATTTTTGACAGCTGCTTTGCTTGCACGTGTTTTGGCTCGTCTTCGATTTTTGCCTATTCCAAAAAATGGATCAAAGAATCTGTATCAAATTTTGTGTGAAAAACAAAATTAAGTGCGCGGACGCATTCCGAATGTTGACTGTGGCATATGGTGAAGCTACCTTGGACCGAAGCAACGTTTATCGGTGGTACAAAATGTTCTCAGAGGGCCGAGAAGATGTGAACGACGAAGAGCGTGCCGGACGCCCGAGCACGTCAACAACAGACGAAAACATTGATGAAGTGAAGAAAATAGTATTGGCCAATCGTCGAATCACCGTTAGAGAGGTTGCTGAGGACCTAAACATATCGATTGGCTCGTGCCATTCGATTTTTACCAATGATTTGGGCATGAGACGGGTCGCCGCGAAATTCGTACCAAAATTGCTCAATTTCGACCAAAAACAGCATCGCATTAACATTGCTAAGGAGCTGTTGGACTCTGTCCGCGACGACCCAAATTTGCTCCAGAGGGTCATAACTGGTGACGAATCATGGGTTTATGGTTATGACGTGGAAACCAAAGCTCAATCATCCCAATGGAAGCTGCCGCACGAGCCAAGACCGAAAAAAGCGCGCCAAGTTCGGTCGAATGTGAAGGTTTTGCTTACAGTTTTCTTCGATTGCAGGGGCGTGGTGCATCATGAGTTCTTGCCACAGGGTAGAACGGTCAATAAGGAATATTACCTGCAAGTTATGCGCAATTTGCGCGAAGCAATCCGCCAGAAACGCCCGGATTTGTGGAAGAACAAAAATTGGCTTTTGCACCATGATAACGCCCCTGCTCACACATCGTTGCTTGTGCGCGAATTTTTGACCAAAAACAACACACTAATGATGCCGCAGCCACCGTATTCCCCAGATCTGGCCCCCTGTGACTTTTTCTTGTTCCCGAAACTGAAGAGGCCCATGAAAGGACGACGCTACGCTACGATTGAGGAGATAAAGACGGCATCGAAGGAGGAGCTGAACAAGATCACAAAAAATAATTTTTTGAAGTGCTTCGAGGATTGGAAAAAACGTTGGCACAAGTGTATAATATCTGATGGGGATTACTTTGAAGGGGACAAAATAGATATTCATGAATAAATAAATAATTTTTGAAAAAACACAAAATTCGCGATACTTTTTGAACAGACCTCGTATAGCTGTTACATGTATAGCTGAATAGACTGTTGCATCAGTAACTGTATTAATGTATAGATTAGTTATAATAAATGTTATTATATAACCTATTATTATATAATCGTGTGTTTTCCTTATCTGTTGGTTAACGACAATAAACAATGATAGTAATCATTTTCCTTTTCCTCGTTATTCAATTTTAAACCCCCTAATACGTAGGCTGCTGGAAAAGTTTCTGCAAACAATATGAAAAAAACCATGTAAAATTCGGTAAATGGCTTTATTGTTTTTCGAAGTATTCGCCTTTAAGATCGATACATTTTTCATACGCTCAAACCAATTTTCGAAGCATTTTTTCTACTCTAAGGCTGTAACTTCAGAAATCAGTGTACGAAATGTTTCAACAGCTGCTTCAGGCGACTCAAATCGCTCACCACGCAAAACCGAAAAAAGCGCGCCAAGTTCGGTCGAATGTGAAGGTTTTGCTTACAGTTTTCTTCGATTGCAGGGGCGTGGTGCATCATGAGTTCTTGCCACAGGGTAAAACGGTCAATAAGGAATATTACCTGCAAGTTATGCGCAATTTGCGCGAAGCAATCCGCCAGAAACGCCCGGATTTGTGGAAGAACAAAAATTGGCTTTTGCACCATGATAAC
>NW_017304684.1:110672-114313 GCF_001594115.1 Trachymyrmex septentrionalis
TATATACAGGGTGCGTCACCAAAATCCAGACAAATTTCAATTTAAATTTTCCGCTATATTATACCTCCGCCAGAGATTGTTGTTGGCGCCCGAGAAAGCCTGATGCTTTTAATAAATAGTCATATTCTCAAAATGGCCGCGATGTTGAAACCAAGCGAAGTATAATCAAAGAGCCGCGATCATCGAAGGCCTTCGCGCTGGGCGCTTAGCAACGGAAATAATTCGGTTCTTTGGGACCTGAGACCGTTTATGACGTTGTGGCAAAATATACGGCTTTAGAACAGTCCAACGAAGATTCCAGTATGCCAGCGAGGAAGAGTCACTCGAAAGAATGCATCGCGAGGACCCGCAGTCATTGAAAGGGCTCAAGCTCTGATTTTGGATGACTCAGGGCAATCGTTGCGAAAATTAGCATTGATTGGTGTAAGCGAGCCAACAATGCATCGGAAGGCCATATGTTTTTCAGCAGGACGGTGCACCGGCTCATATGAGTTATTTGATTCAAAATTGACTCTTAGACAACGTCGATATGTTTTGGTCCAAGGAATTCTGGCCTCCCAACAGCCCAGATTTAAATCCCTTAGACTACTACGTATGGAGCGTAGTTGAAAGGGTCATAAATAAGTCTCGGCAATGTGACGTCATTAAGGATCGCTATTGAGGCAGCATTCGTCGACATGGACAGCGCTACATTACAATGTGCGTGCCAATGCTTCATACCGAGAATAGAAGCCGTCATTCAAGCTAATGGGGGATATATCGAATAATTGTGCTCTATAGGGATCCCCCAAGTGCTATGTAAAAGGATTTTTTGTAATATTTAATTTTTCATTAAAAACATTTTGTTTAAAGTAATTGTTCGATTTGTCCGGATTTTGGTGACGCACCCTGTATATGCATATATATATATATATACGGTTTGTTACTTGCTAGTATCATTCGGAGATATAATGGCACATACTAGGACTTTTAGTAAGTCCGAATCGACATTTTTCTATATAGTACGTAGGCTGCTAAAAAGTTTCTGCAATCTAGTACTTCCAATAGCGCCAACGTTCTGCTATTATCATATCCGTAAAATTAGACGTTTTTAACCTATAATTCAATTGACAGTTTGTACTTAAGCCAACTAGTTTTGTTTGCATAGTATTTTAAAAGAAGTTATTTTATAAGAAAATGGAAATTTCGCGTGAAAATTTTCGGGCAATAATTTTTTACGATTACAAATGTAATCTAACTCCGAAACAATGCATCGATCGACTTCATTTGGCTTTTAGGAATGAAACACCATCCAATAGGACTGTTTATAATTGGTTTGCCAAATTCCAGCGTGGACGTACCTTTCTTAGTGATGAATTCCGTGAAGGAAAGGTCGTCCATCCACGTCTGTTGTTGCCACTAATGTTGATGCGTGAAATGATTGAGCGAGACCGGCATATAACATACCGCGAGATTCAGGCATCCTTAGGCATTGACATGAAAGCAATACATACGATTTTGCATGATCACTTGAGCGTACGGAAACTTTGCAGTCGTTGGATCCCAATTTGACCAAAGCTCAAAAACAGGCTCGTGTTAATGGAGCAAAGAAATGCTCAAGAAATTCAATCGACGTCAGTCAAATTTGGTCTACAACATCGTTACTGGGTACGAAATATGGATCTATTCGTATGAATCCAAAAGTAAACAACAATCCATTGTTTGGGTATTTCAAAATGAACCGAAACCAACAAAAGTTGTTCGTTCACGCAGTGCTGCCAAGTAAATGACTGCATGTTTCTTCGATTATGCCGGACATGTGACAACCGTGGCTTTAGAAGATCGAAGGACTGTAAATACTGATTGGTACAACAATTTGTTTGCCAGAAGTCATAAATGAATTGCGTAGAACAAACCAAAATCGTCGTATCATCCTTCATGACAACGCCAGCTGTCACACAGCACGTCAAACCGTTGATTTTTTATCCAGTAATAATGTCGAATTGATGACTTATTGTTCGTATTCACCTGATTTATCACGTAATGACTTCTTTTTGTTCCCAAACATTAAAAATAAGATGCGTGGTGAGCGATTTGAGTCGCCTGAAGCTGTTGAAACATTTTATACACTGATTTCTGAGGTTACAGCCTTAGAGTGGAAAAAATGCTTCGAAAATTGGTTCGAGCGTATACAAAAATGTATCGATCTTAAAGGCGAATACTTCGAAAAACAATAAAGCCATTTACCGAATTTTACATAGTTTTTCATATTGTTTGCAGAAATTTTTCCAGCAGCCTACGTAAGTAACATGTCAAGACCGGCCCTAGTTCATACATATATACAGGACGTTATAAAGCAGGACTAGTCTATTACAAAGACCGGTCCCATATATTTTTCATATATGTAACAATAAATATAAGGATCATTTTATCTGATAATCTACACTGAATTAAAATGTACAATATAATTTTTTAAATTCATTCTTTTTAAGACAATATAATCTAGTACGTTATGTTCAGATGAAAATTTTTCAGATCTTGTAGAAAACAGGATGAATATACGATATCAAGATTGGTGTTACAGTAAAAAGCAGGACGATACGATTAAATTAGTTTTCGATAATATGACACAAGTACTAATTTATCAAAAATTTTGCGATATTCTAACTAATGAATACATTAAGGAATAACATACTGATATCTCGGAGGAAGTATAATATAAAAATTCAAGCATAACCTCTTCTGCAACGCTTTGTTACATGCGGGAGTCGATTTCCTTTTAGTTTTATGGCAAAAAGAAGGATCGATAAATTAAATTTATGTTCCAACATTGACATACGTCAATTATTTTTGACTTAATATAATGCATAATGTAAGAATTGACATGTAAATTTTTTGAAAACAGAAAAAAATACAGGGTCCCATTTTCTTAAAGTAATAATAAAAAGCAGAAACATCCAATTATATTAGTTTTCAATTAATTTGGCATATTCATGCATTTTCTTAGATCATGCGATATTCTAACTAATGAACATTTTTGTATTAGCTCTGACATCTCGAAGAAATTAAAAGAATTCAAGCATAAATGAATCTTTTCAGTCACATCCAAGAACCAATTTCTTTATAATAGGAAATAGCGGGATCGCAAAATTAAGTTTAAATCAGCCTTAGGCTGATGTCACATTAAGCGGTGCGTGCGGATCAAAATTCAATCACGAAGTACTTCTATATTTTCTGCGCAATATCTAATGTTTCTATTAATACGAGTACTTTACGATTGGTGGAATTTTGTTTCGCTATGCATGAATCACTCAACGTGACATCAGCCTTACGGTCTTTATTGTGGTTGGTCAATTCACTTACTGCTTAAGTTTTTCTATATTCTTATACGGTCTTCGCAAGGGACATCCTCACAGAACATACTGCTCATATCGGCGGCTGATGCCATAAAAGGATCAAGTAATTGTGGCTGGTGTAGTGAAAAGTTAAAAGTTCCGTTGGTTATCACAATAGGAAGGAATGCATAAAGAAAAAAAGAAAATTTAATAAGCTTTATATTTTGCGATTATTGACTTGTGTTGCATGATAATATTATTTTCTAAATTTCATTTTGCACTGATAAATAATAATAATAAAAATATTTATATGTATGTGTATATATA
>NW_017304684.1:114485-118124 GCF_001594115.1 Trachymyrmex septentrionalis
TATATATATATATATATGGGTATTGCCATATCCGTCCTCTTTTTTTCCCCGGACGATCGATATCGTTCTTTTATATAGCATCTTTTATGTGGGGACGTTCGGAAAGATTTTCCAAAGATATACCAAGTAATTATTGGTCATAATTATCCTGGATATCTTTGGAAAATCCCTCCAGACATTCCCCTAAAAAAAGAGGATTAGGAAAAAGGGGCGTCCGTGAAAAAGAGGACGGATTGTAGCAACCATAACACATCGGTCAATAAGTCCCCGGTCTGACACATAGAGAGCGCCACTAACACAAAAAGTACATAGTGGTTCGAAAGAACAGACCCTTTTAGGCGTACTGTCAAATGTATATGTCATTCGGATCATTATTGTGTGAGTTATTGAAGCTTTAGTGACGCTAATTTGGTTATTTTCATAACAATGGAAAAAAAGGAATTTCGTGTGCTCATTAAACACTGCTTTTTGATGGGAAAAAACACCGTTGAGGCAAAACAGTGGTTGGACAAACATTATGGCACCTCTGCCCCAGGCAAATCAACAATTATCGACTGGTATGCTGATTTTAAACGCGGTCGTACGGACACCGACGATGCACACCGCTCTGGTCGCCCAAATGAGGCAGTTGTCCCCGAAAAAATCAAGCAGGTCCATAAATTGGTTTTGTCCGACCGTAAATTAAAGCTGGATGATATTGCTGACATCGTAAAGATATCCAAGGGAAGTGTTTTTACCATTTTACACGATCATTTGTCGATGCGGAAGCTGTGTTCGAAGTGGGTGCCGCGTTTGCTCACTGTGGATCAAAAACAACGATGGTTAAATTGAACGAGTTGGGCTTCCAGCTGCTCCCGCACCCACCGTATTCGCCAGATTTGGCCCCCAGCGACTATTTCCTATTCGCTGAGCTCAAAAAAATGCTCGCTGGGAAGAAATTTCGATCGGATGAGGAGGTCATCGCCGAAACTGATGCGTATTTTGAGGGTCAGCCAAAATCGTTCTACAAAACCGGCATCGAACGTTTGGAAAAGCGTTGGACTGATTGTATTGCCTTAAAAGGAAACTATATTGATGAACAAATTCGAATTTTTATGTAACACTTGTGTTTTCTTTGCTAGACCGGGGACTTATTGACCGATGTGTTACATAAACCAATTTATAGGCTATGTATTATATCTTAGAAGATATTTTGTATAATATTGTTACGTCCAAGCTACGCGCGCATGCGGAGCTGACGGGGTGAACGTAACAAGGAACCGAATTGTTAGACCGATTTGGTTGTGTCCAGGCTCCGGACCGCAAGGGAGTCGTGGGGAAGGACCGACGCAAATAGGGAAGCGCTTCGCTTCGTCCTGAGGCTCCTAAAGAGCTGAGGGTCGAACGGAGGACGAAGTGGAAACCTCTGCTCGTGCTCCGCTAAACGGACACACGAGTCGGACGTACTTTCAAAAAAAAAAGGCCCAAACTGGATCAGTGCCCCGAGAGGGCGCACTTTAACACCAGCTGCGCTAGTACGCCGTATGTCCTGACTTTCGGTCATGGAACTTAATCCAAGTGAGAGGACGAAGTGCAATCGCGGGCAAACTTAAGAATATGAGGAGAGATTATATTTGAAAAAAAAAACTACCGGAGAGTTAATTTAATGATTGTATAATATAATAAAAAATAAACACTCGAGTGATACATTTTGAGGAAAACAAAAAAAATAATGCAATTTTATCGGGTAAATTAAAAAGTAATTGTTGGGACATGCCGAACTTGACGAGGGCGTGACGATCGCAGGAGAGAGTCAGTCCTGCGACCCGCGCTCATGGGTTAACACGCGTGCCACGCCGGGCCCTAATCTTGTACTTACAGCAAATATACATCACGAATATAAGAACGTTTGTGTAGATTGATCATCGTCGTGCAAATCCCAACAACTGGCTGCGGCGTTTTTTTTCCCCGAACCTTTTCTTTATACGGACAAGAATTCAACTAACATGACGACACCAACATCACAAATCGAGGCTCTCACTGTTGCCATTAACAATTTACTTCAATTGCAACTTCAACGAGATCACGCCCAAAATGTAAATCCGAGCTCATCGACTATAATTAACGTATACAATCAATTAAATGCTCGCATCGAGAAATATGTGTTCACCTCGGACGACGATTCGAAACCATTCCCAAAATGGCTGTTACGGTACGAATATACACTCGTCAAAGAATCAGAGTCTCTTCCCGAAGAAATGCGCACTCGTTTACTTCTAGACAACCTGGGTCAGAATTCGATCGTTTAGTGGACCACGTCGCATCAGCGGATCCGACCAAGATGAAATAAACAGATCTCATCGCCATTTTGAAGAATCTCTTTCGTGACAAGACATCTCTCACCCGCCACCGCATCGAAATCTTAAACTATAGATATGACAAAACTATTCCTATCTCCGAACATATCGACCGAATAAATTGTTTGGCTTCAGATTTCGAACGTTCTAAACTCACGGATAATTTCAGAGTTTTATTACTCCTCCAATCATTCTGCTTCTCAAGTGATAACGAGGATCTAAAAAAGAGGGCTCTACGTGTAATCGAGAAGAACGAAAATGCTACTCTCAGGGATATCACTACAGAACTCGAGGCTCATAAAGGGTGTCTCAAAATGACCTGACATTTTAATTTATTAATAAAACATATTATTTATTTGAAAAGTACACATGTTTTTAGTTTAATATAAAGTACAAACATGGAGGTTATATGTGGAACACAATATCCAATAAATGGCCGCCTCGACTCTGTTTGCAAACGTTCATTCTTTTGACAAAATTTTCAATGACATTTTGGCATAATTGCGGACTAATTTCATTAATGGTACGTCTAATTTCTTCCTTCAACTCCGGAATGGTCTGTGGATCATTGGCATACACTTTTCCTTTCAGAAAACCCCAAAGAGAGAAGTCCAATGGCGTCAAATCGCACGATCTTGGTGGCCAATTCACATCGCCGCGGCGCGAAATAACACGACCATGAAACTTCGTCTGCAATAACTGCATTGTTTCGTCCGCAGTGTGGCAGGTTGCACCATCTTGTTGAAAGAATATGTCTTCCAAGTCTATGCCGTTCAATTCTTCCCATAAGAAGTTGGTTATCATGTCACGATAACGAACACCATTGACGGTAACCGCATTTCCCGCAGCATTCTCGAAGAAGTACGGCCCAATCACTCCTCCAACCCAAAATCCGCACCAAACAGTGACTCGTGGTGGATGCATGGGAAGCTGTTGGATCACTTGTGGATTTTCAGTCCCCCAAATTCGACAGTTTTGTTTATTCACGTACCCATTAAGTTGAAAATGCGCCTCATCGCTGAAGATGATTTTCTTCGAAAAATCACCATCGATTTGTTGATGCTCCAATATCCAATTGGCGAATGTACGGCGCTGCGCATGGTCTGCTGGTTGCAGTTCTTGTGTCAATTGGATCTTGTAAGCACGTAAATGCAGATCTTTCGTCAAAATTCGCTACACAGAGGATCTTGAAATGTCCAATTGCTGAGCACGATGGCGAATCGAGGTGGAAGGACTTTCGTCAACACTCGCACTCACTGTGCCTATGTTTTCATTCGACCGACCAGTACGAGAACGGCCACTG
>NW_017304684.1:118419-122609 GCF_001594115.1 Trachymyrmex septentrionalis
AACGTATCTACAAACTTGAAAACGCTCGAAAACCCATCAAATCTCTCCACTTCAACCACGCAGTCTGTGCGCTTCAAATCAGAAAAGAAGAAACGGCCTTCATCAGAATCCACGAAATAGTCTGGCACCACGGAGAGTGTGCCTAGACAATTGTCCAATTGCAATGGCTGCGGTGGCGCACATCGTCGTGCAAACTGTCCGTTCCGCGACGCCACGTGTTTTAAGTGTTTCTTAAAAGGCCACATCGCGAAGGTGTGTCGCTCGAAGGATAAGGTCGACTACCTTTCGGCCGACAACACAATCGATAACACAGTTGATATCGATAAGCCAGCAATTCAATCGATAACTTCGCTCAACAACTATCGACGCATCTACATTCCTACGTCATTACTCGACCAACATGTACAATTTCAATACGATAGTGGATCAGATGTCACGACCATCGGGAAAGACACGTGGATACGTCTAGGCAGTCCTACACTTAGCTCCGGCAAATCTGTGGAACACGCCGGGGGCAATGCTCTGAAAACATTAGGAAGATTCAAGTGTAAAATACGGGCTGCTAACCGTGAAGGTGATGTAGTGATAGATGTTGCCGCGCGCGACGGTCTTAACCTATTCGGCTTAAACGCTATCGACAAGCTCAATTTGTGGGCTATGCCTCTCGACAAGTGCCGTGAGTTCTGTGAAAATTCACAACGCGCGGTTGTTAAACACAACAAAACAAATTCCCCCGTCGAGTCACCACCATCACCTCCAGCATCAAACGACCACATCGTGAAAAATTTTCCAAAACTCTTTTCCAAGGACCTCGGGCAGTGTAAAAATTTTCGAGCTAAACTTACGTTATCCGAAAACTCTGTTCCAGTGCAAACTCCATGTCGGCAAATCCCGTTCGCGATGGAAACTCTCCTAGACGAGGAATTGCAGCATTTAAAATCCTTAGACATAATCGAACGCGTACATCAATCGGATTGGAGTACACCTATCGTCATCGTAAAAAAACTAAACGGCAAAATCCGTTTATGCGCTGATTACTCCACAGGCGTGAATAAGGCATTGAAAAATAACATGTATCCTTTACCGAACATAGATTCTATAGTATCTAAACTAAATGGTAATAGTTATTTCAGCGTTTTAGACCTCAGTGATGCGTTCTTGCAAATCGAAATCGCTGAAGGATATCGTGATGTCACCACGATCACAACACCGAAGGGCCTTTTCAGATACAAACGTCTACCCTTTGGCATCAAGACGGCCCCAGCCACATTTCAACAAGCCATAGATCAATCGATTTCAGGGTTGGACGGCGTCGGCGCCTACATCGATGATATTTATATCGCAGGTTCTACCCGTCAAGAACACGATATACGTCTTCGCTCAACTTTACAACGCCTCGAGGCTCTGGGATGGAAGTTGAAACCCGAGAAATGCCGCTTCGCTCTACACGAAATCAAGTATCTCGGTCTTATCATCAATGGCTCAGGCATCGCCGCAAATCCTGAAACTACTCGAGCGATTACGAGTATGCCTAATCCTTCCTCCGTGGCGGAAGTCCAAACACTCTTAGGAATGATAAACCACTACGGAAAATTTATACCACATCTTCATCAGTTAAAGAAACCCTTAGAAGATCTCACAAGAAAGAACCAATCATAGACGTGGAACGCACAACACGACACTACAATGCTACACATCAAGAAAATCTTTCTTAGCCCCCTACTCTTAGAGCACTTCGATCCTTCAAAAACACTCATCGTAGCTGCAGACGCTTGCTCTACAAGAATCGGTGGAGTACTCCTGCAGCGAGACGCGTACGGGCACGAACGCGCTGTCTATCTACCATATGTCACAAAGTCTAACAGATTCTCAGCGCAACTATTCCCAGTTCGAAAAGGAAGCTCTTGCATTGGTTACGGCGGTCGAACGATTCCATAAATTCGTCTGGGGAAGGAAGTTCATCTTACAAACCGACCATAAACCGCTTGTCGCTCTCCTCCAATCTGAAGACACAAAAGGTCTAAAACCCACTACAGCGGCTCGTGTCAAGCGCTGGGCCATAAGACTACTGGGTTACGACTTTGAAATCGAATATGTCCACTCACAGGACTTCGGTCAAGCAGACGCTTTATCGCGTTTAATACAGAAATTCTGCCACGATAACATGAAGACTTACAAGTAGCCTGTGTCCGTGCAGTGGAAAACGAAATCCAACGAATCAGAGACTTCTCCATCGATAAATTTGAAGAAGAACTTCGTCTCAAGTTAAAATCGGCTACCAGTACTGACCCCGACCTCCAAGCTATCATGGAAGCTATTCGGAGCAATAAAACTCCTACTATCAGTTCACCTACGGTGGAACACTATAAGAAACGTCTTGACTTCCTGTCAATCGTCGACGACATCTTACTATTCGGAGACAGAGTAATCATACCTCAAGGTATTCAAGCCAGTATCCTGTCATCTCTCCACAAAGGCCATCCCGGTATTCGAAGAATGAAGCAGCTCGCACGTGAATACGTCTACTGGCCAAAACTTTCCGAGGATATCGAACGTATAGTAATACGGTGCGACCCCTGCGCACTAACACGCAAATTACCAGTCAAGATTTCAATCTCTCCGTGGCCAATCCCCTCTAAGCCTCTAGAACGCTTACATGTGGATTACGCAGGACCGATAGACGGCCAATATCTACTCGTCTTCGTGGACGCATTTTCAAAATTTATCGAAGTGGCTATCAGTGGCCAACTATTTCTGCAGCACGCACAATAGAAATATGTCGGGAAATATTCTCCAGGTATGGTCCGCCTGAAATATTAATAAGCGATCATGGAACGCAATTTACAGCAGATATCTTCGCAAACTTTTGCAAAGAGATGCACATCGCTCACATTCTGTCCGCCGTCAACCACCCTCAATCTAACGGACAAGCTGAGAGAATGGTCGACTCCGTAAAAAGAGCTATCGCAAAAAATCCTTCCAACTGGAGGAAAGAACTCCAAGACTTCCTTTACAGTTACAGACATACACCTTACTCCGCAACCTCAAATGGAAGATCTCCAGCCGAATTAATGTTTGACAGACATATTACCTCTCCTTTCACCAAATTACTCCCTATACTACCAATATCCCCATCCACTTTTCCAAACAATCTCACGCAGAAACAGTTGGAGATGCAACAACAATTCGAACATCATCACGGAGCTCGTCACAGAACTCTCAATTTGGGAGACCGAGTCAACGTGGCACTAAAAGACAAACGCGAACAGGGACACATCAAAAACATCTTATCGAATACACGCTATCTAATATTACTGGACAGTGGCAGGTCGGTCGAACGACACATCAACCACATTTGGATAGGAGGTAGCACCCCGGCGAATCCTGATTCTTTAACCTCAGATGACTGAATCCACTACGAGCCTGAACCGGTACAGAACCCAGCGGAGCCCCGACCTGGTATCCCGGCTTTTCCACAGGGAAACCTTTATCCAGGACCCGCCCCTAGCGAAACTTCAGCCAGGCCTTTTTGTCATAGAGTCCAACCACGGAGGCTAGTTCTGGATCCTAAGGCAAAGTCCTACACTCAGCAGTAGTCTCTCAAGAGGGGAGATGTTGAGACATGTCGAGCCTGACGAGGGCGTGACGATCACAGGAGAGAGTCAGTCCTGCGACCCGCGCTCATGGGTTAACACGCATGCCACGCCGAGCCCTAACCTTGTACTTACAGCAAATATACATCACGAATATAAGAACGTTTGTATAGATTGATCATCATCGTGCAAATTCCAACAGTAATACAATTTTTGGTTCTCAACTCTTTGTTATATACGAGGTCTGGCTATTAAATAACGAGACTGCGCGCGCAGAAGGCGTCCTAGAGGGGTAGGGTGGGAAACAAATGCAGCGTTGGATAGCTGGAAGTGTCTACTATTCCAGTACGAAAACACGTTTTTGTCGCAGTAGTGGTATTTTTTCTATAGAGGTTAGAAACGAACTTGTTTTTTTCTCGTGCCGATAACAATGTGTGACGAAAAACACGAGCAACGGATCAATGTGAAATTTCTCGTTAAATTAAAAAAAACTCCGACTGAGTGCTATAAGTTGTTGAAAAAGGCCTATGGTGAGAATTCTCTATCTCGTGCGCGTGTTTTCGAATGGTATAAACGGTTTTCTGAAGGCCGAGAGAG
>NW_017304684.1:122894-157076 GCF_001594115.1 Trachymyrmex septentrionalis
CTAAATGCTCTTACAAAAGAAGACTTTCAGCATTGCTTTGACCAATGGAAAAAACGAATGGAACGGTGTGTGGCGAGGGGAGGGGAGTACATTGAAGGGGAGCATTCAATTGTAGAATAATTTTTAAAATAAAACTCTTTTTCATAAGCAGTCTCGTTATTTAATAGCCAGACCTCGTATATGCTTTTACGAATGTGTGAGTGCGTGCGTGCGTCTAAAATTTTGACCAATCCAAGAGCAGAGGAAAATCCTACTACCAGCTAACGAAACCTATTCCACCAATCCAAATTTGGATAATTCGGGGCGATTAGTATAAAAATCGCGGTTCTGCTGCCCTCGAGGGGTAGATTCTCCTCCAAGTCTAGAGAGGCAGATTTGTTATTAAGTTCTCAGGCTACACTTGTTGCGCGATTTTCCGATAAGTTAGAGGAATGGCGATACTTAAAAAGTTCCCGATAGAGTCAATGAGTTCAATTGAATCATCGGGATTCAAGTGCGTTCAATTAAAAAACCTATGGGGTTTCCCGATCGAGGAAGTCCGTCGAAGCCGAGCCATAACACGTTACATCCGACGCCACCTTCTCTGAAGTTGGGCCATTCCGCATATCGCCATCTCAGCAGTAAGTTCAATTTCATCACTTTACATTGCGTGATCCCTCCTCTTCTTTACCTCTCTTTTTTTGTTTTTTGGGGTCCTTACTTTAAAGATAACATTTTTAATGCGTTCACGCCGTGCTTTCGCACCTCATCACCGCCGCCTGACGAGAACGCACGCACGCACACACACACAAATGTATAATAACTGTAATAATAATATAATTACGTGACAGTCTATATATAAACTTTTCCTTTGTCTTTTTCTTTTTTTCTCCATTGTCTCTAATTCTTTCTTCCCTTTTTTCCATTGCTCCAAGTACTTTTCCTTTCTTCTTTTACCTTCTTTTCTCTTTCTTTTTTTCTTTCAATCTCTTTCTCTTTTATTTGTTTCTCTTTTTTAATATATCTTTAACTACATTATTATATAATTACATATATTTATATCGTGAGAAGAAATTGTATTTGTTACACAAATACAATTAAAATAAGTTTATGTTTATTGCCACAATAATTTCAACATTTAATTTCTGTTGAAATTTATATATGTATCATATATAAAATGTCTATATATATGAGGGCAAGTCAATAAATTCTTAGAAAATCTATCAGAGGACACTTGCAGTGTCATGTCATATTACTATTTGACAAGTAGCATATTTCAGCTAATTACTGTCAAATTTTGAGCGGAATTCATCGCGTGGTTTTATTTCTGTAGATGATTAAAGCAACCTTTGTATTTTTTCAAAAATGGAAAAAAACGAGTTTCGTGCAGTAATCAAACATTTACATATGAAAGATTTAACGCCGAAAGAAATCAAAGTCGAGTTGGATAATGTTCATAGCACATCTGCGCCAGCGTTTGCGATTGTATACAATTAGGTGAATGAATTTAAACGTAGTCGTACATTCACATGCGATGCACCTCGTTCGGGACATCCAATTGAGGCTGCTACGCCAGAAATCATCGATAAAGTCCAAGATTTTGTTTTGACTGATCGACGAGTGAAAGTGCGCGAGCTTGTTGAGGCCACAAGCATATTACAATACATGGCACAGTGATTTCAATTTTGCACGAACAATAGGGTATGAAAAAGCTATCGACAAGATGGGTGCCGCGTTTGCTCACTGTGGACCATAAGCGCGACCGTGTGATGATTTCAAAATAATGTTTGGAGATATTTCAACGTAATCCAGATCAATTTCTGCGTCGATTCATTACTGTGGACGAAACATGGATCCATTACTCCACACCCGAGACGAAGGAACAGTCAAAACAATGGACTTCGGGTGAACCAGCTCCGAAGAAGGCGAAAACCGTGAAGTCAGCCGGAAAGGTAATGGCCACAGTTTTTTGGGATGCACGCGGTATAATTCATACCGATTACCTTCCGTCGAAGCAAACGATCAATGGCGATTACTACGCAATCTTATTGGACCGTTTCAACAACATTTTAAAGAAAAAACGTCCCCATTTGGCGAAAAAGAAAGTGCTCTTTCATCAAAACAATGCACGGGTTCACACGTGCCCGGCACCAATAGCGAAATTCAACGAATTCCGCTACGAATTGCTTCTCCATCCAGCATTCGCCAGATTTAGGCTCCTGCGACTATTTCCTGTTTCCAAATCTAAAGAAATGGTTCGAAAGAAAAAAATTTATCACCAGAGAGCAGCTCATCGCCGAAACAGAGGCTTATTTTGAAGGGTTGGACATATCATATTATTCGGACGGCTTAAAAAAATTAGAGAATCATTGGATCAAGTGTATCGAGCTGAAAAGAGATTGTGTTGAGAAATAAAAATGAATCGGTCAAAAAAAATGTGTTTTACTATGTTTTTCTAAAAACTTATTGATTTGCCCTCGTATATTATATATAATATATAAGGTGTAGTAAAAAGAAATCTATTATTTTTGCATTAAATTGAAGGCTTTATTTAGCATAGTTAGAATGATCCGATTTAGATCAAATATGCACCGTTTTGTTTGATAACTTGTTGCCATTTTGAAGGTAATTTCATTATGCCTCTCTCATAGAAACCCTCGTCCCTATTGGCAAAAAACTGGGACAGTCGATTTTCACAAGCTTCTCTTGAGGCGAATTTTTCATCAGCAAAATCATTCGCCATAGACAGGAACAGGTGGTAATCACTTGGTGCCAGGTCCGGACTATAAGATGGATGCATAAGAAACTCCCAACCAAGCTCCCGGAGCTTCTGGCGAGTCACTATCGATGTGTGTGGCCTGGCGTTGTCTTGATGGAACACAATTCCTCTCCTATTGGCCAAAGCCGGCCGCTTCTGGGTGATTGTTTCTTTCAGACGATTGTTGACAGTACATATCCGAATTAAGAGTTTGGCCGTAGGGGAGCAGCTCATAGTAGATGATTCCCTGCCAATCCCACCAAACACACAGCAAAACCTTCCTGATCGTCAATCCTGGCTTGGCCACCGTTTGCGCCGGCTCATCGCGATTCGACCACGACCGTTTTCGCTTGACGTTGTCGTAAGTGACCCACTTTTCATCACCAGTAACCATTCGCTTCAGAAATGGGTCGATTTTGTTGCGATTCAGCAGCGATTCGCAGATGGAAATTCGGTCCATGAGGTTTTTTTGCGTTAACTCGTGTGGCACCCATACATCGAGCTTCTTTTTGTATCCAGCCTTATTTAAATGGTTCCAAACGGTTTTTTGTGCAATGTTTAGCTCCTGGGCAATCGAAACAGTGCTTACATGACGGTCGGACTCGACGATTTCCATTATTTTATCGACATTTTCGACAATTGGCCTTCCAGAGCGTGGTGCATCTTTGACATCAAAATTACCGGAACGGAATCGACGAAACCAAAATTGCGCGATATTGACTGTTACAGTATCAGGACCATAAACACTATTCACATTTTCAGCCGCCTGGCTTGCGTTTTCGCCTTTATCGAAGAAAAACTGTAAAATATGGCGTATTTTCTCTTTGTTGGTGTCCATCTTTGACACGCGCTCAAACAATACTGACTCAAGCAATCACAAAACTGTCTGAGAAGTTTTTTTAGTACGAAATCTTATCTTTCTAACGCCATTTGGCGTTGGTAACCCGATCGCACTTATACAACGCGAGATACAGATTACTAAAGCCATCTATTAGAAAAATAATAGATTTCTTTTTACTACACCTAATATAATATAGAGTTTTCCGGTTACCTCAAATCAAATATTGATAAAAATACTTTTAGTCAATGTATTTTCGCATAATTAAATATTGAGATTATCTTTGAGAAACTGTGAATACATTGATGCGTTTTCGCATAAAAATAAGTAAAAGTTTGACAAAAAAAGTGTCGCTCTGCCTCATGAATCGTGATTAGTCATTGAAATCGATGACTGTTCAGGTTAAGAAGTTGGTCACATCGACAAAATATTGCGATGCAAGCATACACTGCAGATACTACAGTAAAATTTTCATTCCTCTGCTTTATTTAGTTTAGATCTACTGGAATAAAGGCTCGCATTGATTCCGCATTCGCAAGTTCCGCTCAATGGGACATCGGAAATGAATTCCTTCGGATCAATTGCTAGATTCACATTGGATCCGACGTGCATCGTACGACGCACTGCAACTAATGAGAAAACAGGATTTTGCTTCGTACCATCGAAATAAAATTCTGCTTTCTGAAGGACATCATTCCTGCCGGTGCGTGCAAGTATCGGCGGAATCTGTAAAAAATAAGGCCATAGCACTTTTGTATGACGCATAACACAGTGCATAAGCGAATCAGAATTTTTCCTTTCCTCCTATTCCATGGAAAAGAAGAATTTCAATTGATTAGTAGTGTACCCTGATAAGATTTCTTGATTAGCAGAGCGTGGTTGGATGGGTTGAGCCAGTAATTAATTATAGAACTTATAATTAAACGTAGTTTATTGTAAAGTGAATTATATATTTCGCGAGCGTGCTGTCCTCTCCTATCGGAGTTCAAGCTGAGACTGAAGAGAGGGATCACTCAAACGGATGTCGGTTACAATGAGTGTCGAAGTTTTCCGAGCCGCGCTCGTGTCGTGTACAGTACAGTCACGCATAAAGTATTGGTCTGTACACTCGAGAACAGAAACGCGCTGAACTTAAATACTTGTATTCTCAACACTGCCGCCGTTCAAGCGTTTCTCGTGAATCATTACAATGTTTAACTTATTACATATGCTTTTAAAGCGATCTCGCGGCAACGCCTTTGTGAATATGTCCGCGCGTTGATTTTCGGACGGAACGTATTCGACTATAATCTCCTTCTCGTTTACTTTTTCGCGAACAAAGTGAAAATGTATGTCGATATGTTTCGTTCTTTTATGAAATACCGGGTTCCTGACTAACTGAATTGCACTTTGGTTATCGACATATAGAATTGTTTCTTTGTCGCAATGATATCCGATGTCGGATAACAACTTCCTAATCCAAATCGCTTCTCGTGTTGCTGTTGATGCTGCCACGTATTCGGCTTCCGTGGTACTTAACGTCACCAGTCGTTGCCGCTGCGACGACCACGTGACAGCTCCGTTTGCGAGACAGAAAACGTATCCTGTCGTGGATCTTCGCGTCTCGATATCTCCGGCGTAATCGGCGTCAGAGAAACCTATCAATTCTACATTGCTGCCACCGCTTGAGTATTCGATACCGTAGTCGATTGTGCTTTTTAGATACGCGAATATTCGCTTTACTGCTCGCCAGTGCGCAGCATTATGATTGCTCAAATACTTGCTCACGGAGTTTACCGCGAACGCGATGTCCGGTCTCGATACAGCAGCTAAAAAGACTAGCGACCCGACTGCTTCGCGATACGGCACACTGCTGGATTTTTCGTCGTTCTCCTCGCTAGGAGATAGTGCTGCGTGCGGATCTGCTGGCACATTTGCTGGTTTCGCTTCCGCCATTCCGAACTTTTCAATTATTTTCCGCGTGTATTCGCTCTGATGAATAATTAGCCGTTTATTTCTTTTATCGCGTTCGATTTGCAACCCGACGAAAACATTTGAATCCTCGACCGTTATTTTAAACGTTTCGCTCAGTCGTTGAATTATTTTCTTAAGCGTCTCTACGTTTTTTGAGGCTACTAGCCCATCATCGACGAACAGCGCCAGATACACTTCGTCGTTTTTGTATTTCCCGGTAAACACGCACTTATCCGCATCGCACTCTTTTAGATTGAACTCACTCAGAAAACTTGTGAACCTCAGGTTCCAACACCTTGGAGCCTGCTTTAGACCGTAGAGGGACCTTTGGAGCTTGCACACGACATTTCTTGGATCTTCTTCTATCTTCAATCCTTCCGGAATTTGCATGAAGATTGTCTCTTCCAATTTTCCGTACAAGAATGCGGTTTGGACGTCAAACTGCATTACTTCAAGATTTTTCGAGGTGATTATTGCTAGCAGTATTCTCAACGAATCGTACCTTACAACTGGAGAGAATGTTTCGTTGAAGTCGATCCCCCTTCTTTGCATGAAGCCTCTCGCACACAACCGTGCCTTGAATCGATGCAGCTTCCCGTCGGCATCTTTTTTCACCCGAAAAACCCATTTCGAGTCGATTAGCTTCATTTCCGGCGTCCTTTTTTCGAGTTTCCAAGTGCTACTTTCTTCGTGAGCTTGAAGTTCGTCTTGAATAGCACTCGCCCACTGCGCGGCTTCGGTGCTATTCTTCGCTTCTTCATATGTTTGTGGTACGATGTACTCGGCCACATATGCATCATGCCGGTACCTACTCGGTACTTGAATTGTCGAGCGATTTCTTAGAGCTCTTTGATTTTCCAGGTCCGACGTATCCTCTTGTTCGCAGGCCTCTTGTTCGTTTTCCACTTCTGCTTGTTCTTGGCCGATGCCCCCGTTCTCTTCTTCGTTCTCGGCTTTTGGTAGTGGAAGTATTATTTCATTTTCTTCCTCCATTGGATTCGTTTCCGCCAGAGGTTTGCCGACTTTCTCATTAAATATGACATTGCGAGCTACACTGACCCTTTTCGTTTTCGGATTGTATACTCGGTAATTCGTCGATTCTTCCGTGTAACCAACGAAGATCTGTTTACTCGCTCGAGCATCGAATTTCTGCGTAAACTGTTTGGGAGTGTGCACGTACGCGTCTGAGCCGAAGATTCGAAGATGCTTCAGATTTGGGACTTTCCCAGTCCACGCTTCGTACGGTGTTACTGTACCAGTCGTCCACACGGTTCGATTAAGAACGTATACTGCACAATTTACCGCTTCTGCCCATAGAGTCAGTGGTAGACTCTTCGCGATTAACATCGTTCGCGCACTTTCGACTATCGTCCGATTGTCGCGTTCGGCTCTCCCGTTTTGCTCCGGATTGTACGGTGCCGTTTTCTCCTGATGGATTCCACATTTCTCGAGATATTCGTTCATTTCTTTGTTAAGGAATTCCCGACCATTATCCGAACGAAGCGTTTTTATTTTTCGACCGAATTTGTTCTCTATCATTTTTTCAAAAATTTTGAATTTCAGGTGAACCTCGGATTTCTTCTTCATAAAGTATACGTGTCGGTATCCGGTCGCTTCGTCCTTGAAGGTTAGAAAGTATCTTGATCCACCCACAGAGTTCGTTGACATCGGCCCGCAGACATCAGAGTGAATTTTCTCTCCGGGTTTAATTTTCGTGTTTCGCTCCACTTTCTTATTGAATGGCAGTCTGTGCGATTTCCCCATTTGACACGGTTCACAAAAAACGTCATTTTTGTCCGTAAACGATACTCCACTTACAAGTCCTTTTTTCGCTAATTCGCGAATCGCGCGCTTTCCGACGTGTCCTAGTCGTTCATGCCACACGGTTAAGTTTGTTGTAGCTATGTTCGCTTCTTCGACGCTCCCTTGTTTCGTGACCTTGAAGATCATGCGATACACGTCGTTGCCTTGCCTTGCACCTATCGCGAGCACCTTGCCATCACGCACAACTTCGGCGTAATTATTTTTGAATTGCACGCCGAATCCTTTCTTTGTGCACATTCCGACCGAGAATAAGTTTTTGCGCAATTTCGGCACGTGTAACACTTTTTCTATTCGTGCGTCTTGCCAAACACCGTCGATGAGCCTTTTGATTCGCACCGTGCCTTCGCCGGCAACGTTGCAGATTTGATTATCACCGAGTGATATCGTTGCGCCAGTACCATCTGTTTTGTAGTCAGTCAACCAGTCGCGTCGGTAAGTTAGGTGCCTCGATGCACCGCTGTCGATCAGCCAGACTTCGCTTGGATCGGCCGTCATTATGTGACTTTGTGTCCAGAGCTTACTTGCGTTTCCCGCGCTTTTCAAGATCGACTTGTCCGAACTTTTACCTGATTCGACTACAAATGCGCAGTCGCGAGGTTTGTTGCCGTCATCTCTTGGCTTCCGCTTGTTTCGACACTGTCTCGCGATATGTCCCATCTCTTGACATTTGTAGCACTGCACTTCCTTCGATTCCTTCTTATTTCCAGGTTTTTTGTTCTTAGCACCTTTTGTTTCTTTGGTGCTTCGATTTTTGGCTGTCGCGGTCAGTGCTTCCGACTGCTCTTCGTCACCGTTGAGCCTGGTATCCTCTCTGATCAGCCTTTCTTGTAGATTATCGAGAGTCTGTCGTTCTGGGTCCACACTGTCCCAGGCGACCTGCAATGTACCGAACTTTGTAGTCAAGCTTGAGAGAATTTTCGCTATAATTGTGGCGTCCGATATGTTCTCTCCGATGTCCTTCAGTTGACACGCCATGTTTGTCACCCTGGCTACGTGCTGAGTCGCCGTGTCCGATTCGCTCATCCGGTAAGCATGAAATTTCTGCAGCAAACCCAGCTTGTTTGTCACTGTCTTTTGTTCGTGAATCAAACTTAGTTTGTCCCACATTTCTTTTGCGGAAGTACACGAGAGCACACACACTTGTTGAGTCTCGTCGAGATTCGACAGGATTATAAATCTCGCCGTTGCATCGTCTTTCACGTTTCTCTTCACTTCGGCCGCTTGTCCTTCTCCCTCGGCAGGCTCTGCTCTTGTGCCTTCAACGACATCAAGAACGTCGTTCATTACGAATAACGCATTTACTTGAGCTTTCCAGCCCTGGAAATTCGTACCGTCGAATGGCTTTATGCCTTTTACGGAGATGCCGACTGACATCGCGGATTTGAGTTTTTCAGCTTGCACACTTCCGACACGTTACCTTTCAGCACTTGAACAATGGCCAACTTCCGTTTTGCGCCACGTGTCACTCGCCGAAAATTCACTCAACACTCACGCAGTTTAGTTGACCGTTGACTTTCAGCACTTGAACAATGGCCAACTTCCGTTTTACGCCACGTGTCACTCGCCGAAAATCCGCTCAACTCTCACGCAGTGTAGTTGACCGTTAACTGGGCCCATAACCTGATAAGATTTCTTGATTAGCAGAGCGTGGTTGGATGGGTTGAGCCAGTAATTAATTATAGAACTTATAATTAAACGTAGTTTATTGTAAAGTGAATTATATATTTCGCGAGCGTGCTGTCCTCTCCTATCGGAGTTCAAGCTGAGACTGAAGAGAGGGATCACTCAAACGGATGTCGGTTACAATGAGTGTCGAAGTTTTCCGAGCCGCGCTCGTGTCGTGTACAGTACAGTCACGCATAAAGTATTGGTCTGTACACTCGAGAACAGAAACGCGCTGAACTTAAATACTTGTATTCTCAACATACCCAAAAGCACAACTGCTCACTGAGCGTTCAATGAGCTCTTGTATCTGTTTGGTCTATATTTTTAGATCTAATGGAATATGTTAATCAGTAAAAGCCTTCTGAGCACTTAGTGAGCGATCATGCTTCTGGATGCACCCATTTATTCTCTTATGCGCTATGCATTATGCAAGAGTTTGTGCTGCAGCCAATAAATTTGCGCAAAAGAAAACGGCGAAATCAGCGGAATGAAGCCACGACCAATCATGAACGTTCCACAGTTCCGCATTCGTTGGGAGCGCACTCTGAGAATGCATGGTGCGGAATTAACGGAATTGTGATTGATCGTGGTTATTCAGCCGATTCCGTTCCGCTAAAATGTGTTTTCCTATGTCCCATGAAGCAGAATTTCGGGAATGCGCCATTAGCGCTGACTAATCACAAGAGCCTTCCCGTAGATCACTTTTATTAGATCCACTGGAATAGCATTTGTCATTGGCTCGCATTGATTGCGTATCTGCAAGTTCCGCTCCATGGGATATATGAAACTAAATTCCTATGGATCGAAAATACACTGGGCAATAAAATTAACAACAGCTGTTCACTCTGCAAAAATAGGCAAATTTCAAGATACAATAACTTCGTCAAAAATTGTCGGATGTTTAAAAAAGCATTTTACAGGTAGAAACCTCTACTTTTCGAATCGTTACTAAAAAAAACCGTCTCATGAAGATTTTATGAAGTTACACAAACATAAATGAAGATATACGAGTAACCAGATAGCAAAAATGGTTCTTTTGCTCCAACGTTGAATAACTTAATGAAAAAAAATCGTACGTAAACTTCGTAAAATAGTAAATTAAAGGTAAAGATTCGCTCTTTCGAATAATATAAATCACATTTGTATACAATTTTTAGTCCACTCCGTGGAACTCCGCAAATTTCTTTAAAAATTTTTGAGATTTTATTGTATATCTTCATTTATGTTTGTGTAACTTCATGAAATCTCCATGAGATCGTTTTTTAAGTAGCGATCTGAAAAGTAGACGTTTCAACCTGTAAAATGCTTTTTTAAACATTCCGATATGACAATTTTTGACGAAGTTATTGTATCTTGAAATTTGCATGCAGCTATTGAAGAAAATTAGAGTCATTTAAAATCAGCGTTAAAAAAACCAAATTCAAATTTCACATATCTCCGCGAAGAATGGTCGCGAAGCGATGTACGAAAAAACATTTTAAAGCCATAACTTCTTTAATTGTAAGTTAAGTTTAACATTTTCTCTTTAAAATGATTTTTTATCATTATGCTACAATTTTTTTCACTAAGTGATTTAAAGTGAGTAGTACATCATGTAGTCTTTTCTTTGAAAATTTCTAAAAATTTTGCCGCCGTATTAACATTACCCATATTAACATTACCCAAGGTGTACCATGGAGAGATTATACGGAACTTACACCTCGTGTGCGTGCGTGCGTGCGCGTATGCGTGTATGTTGGGGGAAGTGTGTGAGTGACATTTACACTTCAAAATCTGGTCTTTCCAAATTGCGTACCCTTCTTTCCATCACATACATGAAGTGTAAGTGTAAAATTTACCGATTGAAACTTTTGCTCAAGTGCATGAGCTATAAGATTTAAGAAATCGGTTAAGATTGGTGATTATAGCACACAGAAGAATCAAGATTATTAATCAAATTTTTGAAGATGCCAATCCAAAAGTGGAACACGGTATGAAAAATACATTTAATTATTGCATTTGTGTATTGCATAATAAAGTGACATTTTATAGAAATTTAATGTTCTGTTAACTGATAAAAATTTTCTTATATAATATATTGTAATATAGGGCTATGAACCATTCAAGTTATTATGTGAGTAAAATTATTTTTATCAACAATCTAAATTTTATGCAGACGTTTTGACCCCTATCGGATCATTTTCAATGTTAAATAATAAATTAAAAAATTGGTAACTATACAAGATGTTCACAAATTAAAATATAAAAAGCGCATGTTGTACTCGCATGTTGACGTAAGAGGAATTATAGCAGGAAACTAGATACAAACCAGCTTCACATCTATACACGCTTCACTTTACAACTGCTGATTAAAGTTAGATCGTCCAAATTAATGGAAAAAATTGAGTACTAAATGCAATTATAAAATTCAGCAATATTACAAAGATTCTTAAAATTATAGAACTCTGAATGCCAGAACATTCGAATTATCATTTCAAAACACTAAATATCATTTTAACTATCGAATGTTCTAGCATTATCTCAGAGTTCTACAGTTTTAAGAATCTTTGTGATATCGCTGAATTTTATAATTGCATTTAGTATTCAATTTTTTCAATTAATTTGGACGATCTAACTTTAATCAGCAGTTATAAAAGAAACATGAAGCGTATATACATCCTTTTTTATATTGAATTCACTGTATCAACCTATTGTAAATTTGAAAAGAAGTTTAAGTTACAGTATAATAGATCTCAAGCGATTATTATATGATTTTTTAATTTGACTAACATCAAGTTCCGATATGAAGCTGTTTGTATCTAGGCGGTTTCCTGTCGTAATTCCTCTTGCGAGTACAACACGAGCCTTTTATATTTTAATTTGTGAACATCTTGTGTATAGTAGTTACTGGCAATATTTTTTAGTTTATTATTTAACATTGAAAATGACGCAATAAGGTCGAAACATCTGTACAAAATTTAGATTGTTGATAAAAATAGTTTTACTCATAATAACTTGAGTGATTTATAGTCTTATTTATTTAATTATTTGAACCGTTATTCTTTATTCTTCAAATTAAAAAATTTTTTTTGTTTAATCCGTATTACAAATCAAACTAATCAAGACTCCTTATAAATCAAAGAACTGGAAAGGATACGGGCAGTAGGAGTCAAGCGCAGAAAACGTCGCGCAAATAATATATCTATGAAGTGTGAAACTTCTTTATTAATTAAAACGCGCTTACATGTTTCGGCTTTTGAGCCCTCCTCAGAGACAACACAAACTAACGTACATAAACTGTAAATAAAAATTATCCTATCATGATGAGCTCCCCTACCTCGAGAATTTAAATGCCAGAATTAAAAAGACCCAAAAAGAGTGACAGAAAAAGAAAAAAGAATGAAAAAAGGAAATAATAAAAATATCGAAATAAAAAATATGAAAACTAATTTATCAAAAATCTTAAGATTATAATTAAATATCCCGAAAATAAGGACGCTTACCCTGATCACAAATCACAAACTATATCGCAAACATTACTATGAATTATTCAAAAACCGATTCTCGACATTTTTTGCCAATCAGTATCAGACACAGTAAGTCTGTTCCCAAAGAATTTCAATTTAAATCTATATAGCTGATGCAAGTGAGGTGGGATAATATTGTTTGCGATACAGTACCTAATGAATCTAGCGTGTAAAAGACTTTTAGTTAAACAAATACGTGATTTAATCCATGACTTTAATAATCTGTTTCCAATTCAAAAACGGAATAAATAAATTGAAAAAAAGAAGAAGAATATTGAGGTGGACGCATAATTACAGCCTGCGTATAATAAATCCGTATTACAAATCAAACTAATCAAGATTTCTTATAAATCAAAGAACTGGAAAGGATACGGGCAGTAGAAGTCAAGCGCAGAAGACGTCGCGCAAATAATATATCTATGAAGTGTGAAACTTCTTTATGAAACAATTCCTAAGGCGGACAATCATATCGAAAATAGTTTTAAACCTGTTAAGGAACTTGATGGTAGACGTTTGAGTGATGAATTTCAGTTAATGTCACTGGATGTTGTGAACCTCTTTACTAACGTCCCCATTGACTATGCGATGGATTGTATTAAAGACCATTGGCGATTTATTTCTAGAAATTGTTGTTTACCGGAGAAAGAATTCATCAAAGCGGTTCAGTTTGTTTTAGATTCTACTTTCTTTGTTTTTGATAGTGTTATATATAGGCAGAATTACGGGATTCCTATGGGCTCTCCGTTGTCTCCCGTCATTGCGGATCTAGTTGTTCGTTTTAGATTTATACATATTCATGCATGAAAAATTTTTTACTGGGAATGCTCCTACTTATTCTTATCCGCTCCTACTATCATAGGAATAGGAGCATGTTGGAGCATACGACGCGTATTTATTATATTATAGTATTTATTATTTATGATTTTCAAAAAATATATCTAAAAAAATAAAAATCTTCTACAGATACGCGACGTTCTAGAAATCTAATATACCGATTGAATTCTAGTCCAGAAATGAGTGCTAGTTGGAAAAATCCATTTTTATTGTAAATAAAAAAAATTAAATGTGCAACAATAAATTGATAAAGATTTTGCTAGAGATTAAATTGGATGCAGAATTGGTAATAGAGAAATTGTTTTTGATAACTATTTTTAATATTTATTTGCGTAATATATAGAGTTAGTTGCGAAATTATACCAGAAAAAATTTTCGAAATGAGAACAACTTCACTTTCTTTAGAAAATACTGGAGATCATCCAACTGCATTAAGTTCGCAACGTTCTTATTCAGGAGCAAGACAAATTACTCAAATTACTGGGTCGTTCCATAAATCTGGTAAATCTTTATAAGTAAATCTTTTTGACGTGACATCTGGAAAGTATCAGTCTTCAAACTCTTCCGACTCAAATCATTTCAATCAGAATTAATGCGTTGTTCACGTTTGATAGTTGTCTAAAGCGAGCGAGAAATTAAGCAATTTCCGTGTATAAAAATAAAAAACTAAATTTTTTATGCAAAATTAAATGGATGAGGAATAAAGTGGATGAGGAATCAATTCGAAGTTTTTGTATACGGCAACTGCGAAATTTTTCACTCGCTTAAAATGACTACCGTATGTGAACAACGCATCAATTCTAGCTGACATTTGGTCTAGAAGGATATAAAGAGTTTTCAGTTATCACATCATCAAATGGATTGTTATATCATTTTATAAAGATTTACTAGACTTATCGAACGACTCTCATATTTTAACAACCAGTAATATCGTACCATCATCTCCTACAATTGTACAGGTTAAAATAATATACTAACGAAGTATTAAGAAAATGACAAAAACAAAATATACTCCTTTATATAATGTAAAAATGATTTTATGCATTGTATAATATTATGCATAATTTAAAATATTTTATAATATTGTTTTTTAAATAAAATATACAGGATATTTGATAATTAACGATAAAACTCTTGCATTGGGGCAGAATGAATAAAACTAAGAAGAAAAGTCCTGTATCATTTTACATTTTTTACATTAGTTAATGAGTTATTAATTTATGAGTACAAATTCGCTCGGCCTATCATCAAATGCAAGCGCGCAACGATCGATACGACTGCCAGCAAGGCCATCACTAGCATGTTAATGCCAATTTACCTAAACAATGTGCCTAGCGACGAAGAACATGCGTCTCTCTGGACGATCTCACCGTGCGTTTGCATTTGACGGTAGATGAATTTGACTATTCTCACAAATTTATAACTCATTAACTAATACGAAAAATGCAAAACGGTAGAGGATTTTTCTACTTATTATAATTTAGTCCATTCTGTACTTAGAAAGGACATTCTGTGCGAGAATTTTATCGTTAATTATCAAACACCCTGTAAATTGTCTTGTATTGGGTTGTTCGGAAAGTAATTTCGTTTTTTCCCAACAGAGGACTTAATTGTATTTTTTCATAGCCAACTTCACACTTAAGCCGCATAATCATTATATATTTTGACAGCTGATATAGCAAGGCTTGCTTGTGAAAAAAGTTCGATTGATTCTACGCAGTAGTTTTTGGTTGGTGCCCTATCAAATATGGAAAGTGAAAACCAGCATTTTCGGCATATTTTACTTTTTTACTATCGAAAAGGTAAAAATGCTGTTCAAACAAGGAAAAAAATTATCCGATGTGTAGACGTGTAGATGTGGAGAAGATGTATTGACAGAACGCCAGTGCCAAAACTGATTTGCAAAATTTCGATCCGGCAATTTTGATGTTGAAGATGCACCACGTTTTGGAAGGTCAGTTGAAGCTGATGAAGACACAATAAAGGCATTAATTGATTCAAACCGGCGAATAACAACTCGTGAGATCGCTGAGAGATTAAATTTATCGAATTCGACCATTCATGATCATTTGAAACGCGTCTGATTGAAAATCGTCTTTCATTTTCATAAGAAAAAACGAAATTACTTTCCGAACAACCTAATATAACGCAAAGGTAAGAATACTTGGTTCTATAAATACTTTGAAAATTAATATAAATCTGTTAACATTTTTCAAATGTTTTTTTAACTTTCGAACGTTTGTACCATCATTTGAATCTTAAATATAGTTTATATATAGATAAATATATAATTTATATTAAATAAAAATATAGTTTATATTATAGATAAGTTAAATAAGTATCCCACTATGTACAGTATAATATATAATTTCGATTTTTAAAAATTGTGATTAACAGATTACTTTTAAAAAATATAATATTTGTTTTATAATTCTATACTTATCTATGCTTAAAATATCAAATAATGTTTCTGAAAGGTCTAACAAATATATATCTTGTATATATTATAGTATGTATATCTTGTATAACATAAAAGTTAGAATAGTTGGTACTATAAATGTTTCGACAATTAATATGAATCTGTTAACAATTTTTAAATGTTTCTTAAACTTTAATGTTCAAACTTTTATAGCATTATTTGAATCTTACCTATAGTTTATAGATAAGTTAAATAATACAATATCGTATTATGTGCAGTATAATATACAATTTTTATTTTTGCGAATTGTGATTAACAGATTACTTTTAAAAAAATATAATGTTTGTTTTACAATTCTACTTATCTATGCTTAAAGTATCAAACAATGTTTTTGAAAATACTAACAAATATAATTTCAGATACTAACAAATGCTTTTAAAACATATAACACAGTAGTTTAAATAAAATAATTATAATTGTGCCTCACCCACAATTCTCTTCTTTTCCTCCCACCACCCCAACAAGTAGCGTATAAAAAGGAACGGCCCAGAGGAACAGCTCAGTATCAGGCTGCTCTTCGCCTTGATAAAGTGGACTGCAAGATTCACAAAACGTTAGTATTTCAAGAATGGATTTGGACACGGAGAAAGTCCGCGAAACGCATAACTTTTATACAGAAAGCACCCGTGAAAGCTTCAAGAATATTATTAAAATAATTATAAATTTATAAATAAAAATATTATAAAAAATTGTCACATACAAGATGCTAGTCCTTATAGTACAAAATTATTGCGAAAAGATTATGATTTATTTGAATTAACCTTCATAATTTAAATAATCCTTTAATTTAATTTAATGTCTCTTTATATATACCTAAACATATTTTTGATATATCAATTTATTATTACACGACAAAACGTAGAAAACAATTAGTATATTGCGGCCGCGTTCGAAATCAAAATATGCCTCGTAATACATATTATCAAAATATGTGAATATCCGATTTTATTGCTAACTGTGAGATGTGAATAAAGAAAGTATCTCTCAGGCAATCAGAGCGCCTCGCATTGAGTTTCATTCCACAATGTTTAAAAAATTTGTTGCTATTGCTAGTATGTATTTTGTTATTAAAATAATCTAGCAGTAATATACAATTAAAACACATCGATTCCAAAATTTGTTGGGAACTAACTTATGGAAAACAGTATATCTAGATCGGCGAGTACTAAATTCTTTTAAATGTTATATAAAGAATTTGTTGCTAGCATGTATTTGGTATAAAAATATTCCTCGTGACACATCTATCAAAATATCCGAACTTGCTGCTAAATGTTATTCGTGAAAAAAAAAGTCTCTCAGTCAATAAATGCGCAACACATTTATTTTCCTTCAACCTAGTGTCTAAAGAAATTGTTCTCCGTGTTTCATACTGAAATAAAATAATGTATTATACTATCAAAACATGCTTTTTTTCTATTTCCTGCAAAAATTCACGTATTAATTCTTAAATAATGTATTACATAAAATATTATATAATATGATCTCAAGTAAATGTAATGTTGACTTAACCAAAATTTTTGGTTAATTCAATATGTACATTTACAAAAAATAATTGAAATTAGCAAAACCTGTTTTTTGTTATTGCATTAAGGAAATCGAGTCTTATATGTGACAATGCGTCGCAGAAAAGATACTCAAATTTTTCTATTTATTTCTAAATATAAGTGCACTAATTGTTAAAGTATTCATCAGTTATAATAGAATATCGCAAGATCTTAAGTAAATGAACGTATATGCTAAATTAATAGAATACTAATTTAATTGGGTAGTCCTGCTTTTTGCTGTTACACTAATGAAATCGGATCTTATTTTTCTGTTTTTGCAAAATATTCAATTGTTAATTCTTAAATAATGCATTGAATAAAATATCACATAATTTTAAGTAAATGAATGTATATTTAGTCGAATTATATTGTATAATCAAACTCTAATTTAATTTTACGAATGCTTTTTTCCACTACATACACTACGGAAATTGAATCTTGCATGTGACAATGCGTCGCAGAAATATTTATATTTCTTATAATTTCTGAAATTAATTCATTTAAATGAATATATGTATATGATAGTTCAACATCTTAACATTCAGACCGTAGTAGCGCTCCGTATTTAAAGTAATGTATCTAACATGAACGATTTTATTTCCAATCTTATTATTGTTTATACACGCTCGCTTACAATGCGTAACTCTCTATACATATCGGTTATTACGAAGAATATCGCTAAGGTCTCTGTAGTCTAAAGGCTTAGAACGCTCGCACGGAATGCAAGAGATCCGGGTCCGACTCCCGGCCAAGGGAATATTTTTCGCAATAAGTTTATTACAGTTTTTTAAGATTAAATTTGGAACATTTGGGGGGATTATTAATATTTCAGATTGATTGCGTTGAAAGTCCGACAATCATATCGGCAATTATAATTTCTGAAATTAATTCATCTAAATGAATATATATAATAGTTCAACATCTTAACATTCAGAATATAAGAAATATATTATTTTAAATATGAAGCGCCACTGTAGCGATGAAAGGAATAATACATTTTGGTTCACGGTTTCACTCATTCTAAAAGTGACTTAAAAATTTAAACAGCTTAATAAAAAGGTTGTCAAAGTCTTCTTTTGTAGTTCTAACAAATTAAATAAATACATAAAGGTACAAAAAGATCCACGTCCACGCCTAAATAAAAACAATGTTGTTTATAAAATTAAGTGCAACTTATGTTGGACAAATGGGCAGACAGCTCAAAATCAGGATTGCTGAACCATATTCGATGGAATACGTCTGCTCGTTCTGTAATTACCGATCATAGATTGCAATTGAACCATGAATTTGATTGGAACAATATCTAAATTTCGGACGAAGAACCGTGCTATTATAAACGTCTGATATCTGAGATGATAAATATCAAAAAACAAAGTAACAAAACAAAGTCTGAATTTACAAACCAACACAGAGGGACTAAACAAAGCCTATATCTTTATCACAAAATTTGACATTATTTTTATCTTAGTCATTATCAATCTGTCTAATTTCCCCTCAGAAAATACTCGTATTTAACTGCCTTGCTGGTTACACGATTTTAAGTTCCAAATTTTACTTCTTGACATACATATAATTTATTTTTGTGAATGTGTACTAATTTCGAAATCTTTCTTATGGGAATTCATTTTTTCACATCACCATCGATGTTTCAATTGTTCTGATAAAGTTATTTACATATATAAAGAAATGAAGTTGACGGCTGACGGATGAGTGTTTCAGTTGGATAAAATTATTGCTCGCTTTAAACATTTTCAATATCATTTTCTTCTCTAGAACAACGAGAAATTCTAAACATTCAGCCTGTAAATCGTTTGCGAATCTTCTCAATTCTTTGTGTAATGTACATCTGTTTGTGACCAATAAACTTGGAGTAATATCGTCTTATCATCAGGAAAACATTAATCTAAAGTATGTTGACTGCACATTTGTAACGAGTGTCTGAAGATGGCTCAATGAAGAAGTCGAAACATGCGTATTTTATAGAATTTTTATACTTTTAATATATAGTACAATATTATATTATAGAACTATATTGTATATGCTTAATTACGTTGACTTTTATGTGCCCTTCACATCTCTGTATTATTTTTCTAAATCTAAAAATCCTGTACTGTTTATTATTTGATTTTAATGTTAATTGGATTAATTATTAATTATATTAATTTACGTTAATATTTGTGTTAATAGTTGCATTTTATTTGACATGTATGCATGTATCACTTGTTTTTATTTGTCACATGACTGTAATTTATATTTTGATTTTTACTGTAATATTACTGTGAAATATAATACTTTGGTAATTAATTTATGCATTCAAGATGAACTATTTTATTAATTTCCTTTGTTATAATTCACCATTGATGGATTTTTATGATTCATCATTGATGCGTGCGTGCGCGCGTGCGTGCGTGTATTGACTTATACACATAATTTCTTTGTTTAATTTTATCCAGATTGTTTTCTTCGAAACTGATATGATGAAAACGAAAAAGACGGAAGACGAAAATGAAGATAAATAACAATAAATAAAGGGCAAGTAAGAGTCAAACACATTTCTTTAAAAAAGTCACACAATTAAAAGAATAAATTACAAATAGAGAAAAGTAAAAAATAAAATTGAAAAAATATAATAAAATAAAAACTCAGTTTAAATACAAATAAATTACAAGTTTCGGCTATCGGATTGAGCTCTTTTCAGACATTAAAATGAAGATAGAGAGAAAAACGTAATTGTATATTGATTTATTACTTTGCATTATTATGCAATTCTTTCGTCACTGATATTTTAGATTTAAATTAACAAATTGTATATACACTATAATAAAGTACTTATATATCTAACAAAAAATTAAATTTCACATTCTTAAAAATAAATAGTAGATAGTCAATACTCCTGAAATTTTATTTTGAAGTTCATTCATTTTTATACTATTTATTTTTAAACAAATTTTACTTCTATTTATGTATTTACTGTTGTTATCCTTTTTTTAATTTATTCATTATAAAATCATTGGCTCTCTCTCTTTTTCTCTCTCTCTCTCTCTCTCTCTCTCTCTCTCTTTCTCTCTCTCTCTCTCTCTCTCTCTCTCTCTCTCTCTCTCTCTCTCTCTCTCTCTCTGCGTTCAGCAGAAGATTTACTTTGCAATGGTTGGAAGTTTTCTTCACGCTGATTAAATTATATTTTAAGATCTAGAGGAATGGTCTTATTTCAGCAGACATTCATAAAACGATTGCGTTCTGCTGAACACACCCAGTTTTACACTTTACATTTGAAAATGCGCTCACGTTTCGATACGTTTCCGGTTTTGCTTCATTCACGCTCTGTTGTATACACTCTTATTATAGGTATTCTAGTTAGTCTAGAATATCCTCTCCGAGGAAGATTTTACTCTATATGCTATAGTATACGTTATGTGTATTATATATTTCAAATAAAATTTTCTTCGGGAGAAGAAGTTTTGGAACGTAGTCTTGAAGTATAAAACTGAAATTGTATTATATGTACATATAACAACGGATGCGTTTAGCAGAACGTAACCGTGTTGTTTTATGAATGTCTGTTGAAATAAGATCACTCCTCTAGGTCTAAAAATAATTCAATCAACACGAAAAAAATTTTTAACAATTGCAAAATAAATAATCTGCTGAACGTAAAGGGAAACAGCCAATGATTTTATAATGAATAAAAGAAAAATGACAATAGAGGCAAATATAAATAGAAAAAATAGGATTTTAGGTGTATTAACTATTTTTTTAAGGATATATTTAATTTTTTATTAGATATATTTATTATAATACTTTATTATAATATATATACAATTTGTCAATTTAAAAAATATTATCAATAACGAAAGAATTTACAAAATATTATTAGTGACGATACTCGTAGAATTGCATAATAATACAAAGTAATAAATCAATATATCCTATATACACCTTCTTGTATATTTTGAAGTACAAGTTCACTAAACATAGTTGGAATAGCATCTTTTTTCAGTATACGCTTGCTGTTTCCAATCTTCGATTCAGTCTACATTTCTGCATTAAAATGTACCTGAAATAATATACAATATACATCATTTAACAACTTACTTTATTATTAAAAGTTATTATTTTATTATTAAAAATTAAAAGGAATAATATAACATAATATTATTACAATATTTAACTCAATAATAATACACAAATTTTACACACAATAATAACAAATTCGCTTTCACAACAAATTCAACTATCGAACGCTTCTCCGTCAGAACGATCAATTCCAGCGAGCCTATGATATCAAGGCAAATGGAAGAACTTTACGCAGTCCTTCGCCTATGGATCATCTGCTGCCAATGTCACGACTATCAGAAGCAATTTTCCTGCACTTCTAAGGGAACAGGAGAATCGACTGAGTTCCATCTAAATTACGTATTAATATAATCATTTATTTCTTGGTATTGTATTTGCTGATACTTTATATTTTAATTATGTATTTTTAATTTACAATAATGTTTTAATTAAGTTATATATTTCTACCTGCAACGTCGATGAGTAATAAGAGCAATGGACCTCGTTAATTCTTTACTGTCATTGCGATGGCATAGGATATTAGGGGATTCTAGTAATTAATTAATAGTAAATAATTAATATAAAAAATAATTATATAAATAAATAAAATAATAATATAATAAAGTAAATAATATAAATAAAATAATAAAAATATAAGTAATAAAACAATTATTGAATAATAATAATTGATATAAATAACTTTAATATACTATTGTACTCAGAGTATCTTACCAAAGGCGAGTGTTGCTTACCTAGCAAACGAAAATGGATTGAAATGGATTTAGATTTGCAGAAATATTGATTCACGAATGTTAAAATGGACTTTTCAATCCTGAATGCATTTTTATTCATTTATAGGAATTGCATGGAGCATATCTATATGCCTTTTAATCTAAAAATAATATTAGCTTTTTTCTGTGCATTGTGAATACTGGTCAATTCAAAATTTTGAATAGGAAATGCAGTTTTTCAATCCAATTGCATCTAATTGAATCCAATTTGTTCCGTATCGGGAGTGTACGGTAAGGAGGGGGCCAGGTAATTAACGGGCAAAGTGTTTTGGTTTTCTTTCCACTTTATTTTCAACACCACACACTGAGAAATCGTTCTCACTTTCGTTATTGACTCCGAACCTCCAACACGAAATCGTTGACAACGTGAGAGTCGCGTCGTCGTGGCCACCCAAAGTCGGTATCCCAGCACAACCACAAAGGTACAAGCGAGCGATGCCGCGATTAAGCAGCGGAAAAAAGCCCACGACAGCACGAGCAATCGTGATGAACGGTCGGCTAGACAAAACGAGAGAGCGAGCTGTAGCGCGCAACGCCAGACCCCCCCCCCATCACGCACGTACCCAAAAGCGTCCACAGAGGGAGCTCGGAGCTTGATTAATGCGAGACATTGAGCTACCGATATTATACATTGCGCCCGCCCTGGACCCTCCGGGATCCAGCATAGTGCTCAGTGTTGAACCCTTAGATCAAGCTTATTAATCTTAACTACGGTAAATACACTAAGTCTAATTTTGACTACCTTAAACTAACAGTCGCACCGATTACACAGAAGTCGCGCCATTGCCAGCAGTATCATCATTATGAACGACCGGGAGCACCGCCAGTTTAATTAACGGGCGGACAAGCGTCGTGGACGCTGTGCGAACTGAGACCACCCTGATCAACCCATCCTTACCAGGATGGCACTTAACAATACGACCTAATGCCCATTTAGTGGGGGGAGTATTCTCATTTCGCACTAACACTAGCTGTCCCACGCGAACTGGCTTATGTCGAGAGCGCCACTTCGAACGCTGCTGGAGCGACGTTACGTAGTCCGAGCTCCAAAGCTTCCAGAATGATTCCAGCATTTGTTGATACAATTGCCAACGACCTAATCGATTTGCATTGAGATTTAATAGCGTAGGTTCAGGGACTGCCGTAATCTTGCTCCCCACAAGAAAGTGACCGGGAGTCAATGACGCCAAGTCATCCGGATGATCCGTCAGCGGCGACAGCGGTCGAGAATTGAGGCACGCTTCGATTTGACACAACAGCGTCGTAAACTCCTCAATCGTCGGAGTGTGTGCACCGATGACACGTCGGAGGTGATGTTTCACGCTACGCACGCCACTCTCCCATAACCCGCCGAAGTGCGGGGCGGCTGGAGGAATAAAACTCCACGTAATGCGGTTTTCGGCCAGGAAATTCTGAAAATCTGGGTCTGGTTGTGCAGACTGAACGGCTCCAACTATTGCTGGGGCTGCGCCCCGAAATGTTGTGCCTTGGTCGCTATATATGCATTGAGGTAGACCGCGGCGTGAGGAGAATCGTTTAAACGCGGCTAAAAAGGCATCAGTGGAATAGTCCATGACTAGTTCCAAATGTATTGCTCGAACAGACATGCAGACGAACAATGCCACATAACAGGGATGAGAGCGTTTTCCCCGACTCTTGGCCTCACGTATTTGCAACGGTCCTGCGTAATCCACGCCGACATGCTGAAACGCACGGGCTGGGCGTAGGACTCTGGCAGGTGGCAGTGCTCCCATGAGTTGGGTAACAGCTACAGTCTTCAGCCGAGCGCAGATGAGGCATTTAGCGATTGCAGCCCGCACCAACTGCCGGGCACGCAGAATCCATACGGTTTGACGTAGCGTGCGCAATGTCAACTGCAGGCCGCCATGTAAACAACGTTGATGCTTATAACGAACATACAGCCGAACTAGCGGATGATCCTTTAATATGAGCGGATGTCTACCAGAATATTCTAAGTCGGACCGGGAGAGACGACCACCGACTCGCAAGAAGCCCTTGTCATCCACAAAGGGATCGAGGGATACAACCGGACTCTTATCAGGGAGAGGACCAGGATGTGATTTCCCAGCGAGACAGCGAATCTCCTCCGAAAAACAAGACTTCTGAATATATCGGAACCAGAATTTTTCTGCGTATTCGAACTCTGATGCATCTATTCTGCTTGTTTCCGAACGACTCTCCCGTCTTTCTTTACGACTAGGTGTCCAACGAATTAGATAGGCGGTTACACGCACAAGTTTCGACCACGAAGAATACCGCTCTCCTAATTCCTCGAGAAAGGGATTGTTAATGTGACACATGTGAGAGACCGAAGCTCTATCGGTCCTGCTGAAGTCACCGCCGAATTGGGGCATGGGAGGCCAACATGACGAATCAAGCAAGAGCCACTGTGGTCCGTGCCACCACAGCAGAGAGTCGATTAAGTCAGCAGCGCTAGAACCTCGTGAGGCAATGTCGGCTGGGTTTTCCGCGGATGGTACGTATCGCCAGACTGAATTCGGGAGGAGCGTGTGAATTTTCGTAATTCTATTCGCCACAAAAACGTCACGTTTGGCTGGCTCACTACCAAGCCAGGCCAGCACAATCGTGGAGTCAGTCCAACAAGTTTGAGGTAGTTGAGAGTATTCCGGGATCTCCCTAAGCTTCGACAGTAGTTGTGCTAACAGAAGTGCTCCGCATAACTCCAATTGTGGGATCGTTTGAGGTTTAATTGGAGCTACCCGAGTCTTACTGGCTAGAATAGCCGTTGTGATCCGCCCGTCGGGGAGCTGACACAATAGGTATGCCACTGCCGCATACGCTAACTGCGAAGCATCTGAAAACCCGTGAATGCTACCTTGAGAAAATTCAGAGTTTTGTTGTGTCCAACGAGGTATGACAATGTTAGATAAATTGCCAAAATCATCATGGATCTTCGCCCATTGCGAGGCTAAGTGTAGGGAGAGCGGATCGTCCCAAGTGATTTGTTGTCGCCACAAGGATTGCATAAACATCTTGGATCGTACAATGACTGGGGACACCCAGCCGAGGGGATCAAACAAACTGGCAATGAGAGCGAGGACCTGACGCTTAGTCGTCGCGGGAGGTGAGCGTATGGCTACATTATAGTTAAATGAATCCAAACTGGGGGCCCAAACAAGACCTAAAACCTTGACCGTCGCCCTATCGGCATCCGACGGACTCCACGCTAAGCCGTGATTATCGGGATCTACTCCGGCCAGCAAACTATCCACATTACTACCCCATTTACGCGGAACAAAGTGACCCCTGCTGAGCAGGTCGCAGAGTTCGTTTTTCATCCGGCTGAGAGTGTGAAGGTCATTTGCTCCGAACAAGCAATCATCCACATATACAAATCGTTTCAGAATCTGAGCTCCGAGCGGAAACGCGTGTCCTTCATCCAGAGTCAATTGCTGAAGGACCTTCAACGCGAGGTATGGAGCACACGCGGTGCCGTACGTGACAGTGGTCAATCGAAACTCCTGAACCGGATCACCTGGAGTCGCCTTCCAGAGAATTCGTTGATAATCTCGATCGTCAGGATGTATCTGAATTTGCCGGTACATTTTGGCTATGTCGGCTGTGTAGACAAACTGGTAGGCGCGCCACTGCGACAAAATTATAAATAAATCGGATTGGAGCTTCGGACCTATCATCAAATGAGAGTTTAGCGACGTGAAGTTCGTCGTGAGAGCCGAAGCATTAAACACCACCCTGAGTTGGGTCGTGGTACTATCGGGCTTTACAACAGGGTGATGAGTGAGGTAGACAACTTGGTTAGTCTCGGAAGACGGAGGGGGAACTCTTTCCATGTGGCCGAGTGCCTCATATTCCGCCATAAATTCGGAATATTTTTTGTGCATGCTAGAGTCGCGAGAAAGTCGTCGATCGAGTGATGTCAATGAACGAGAGGCAGCAACGCGAGAAGCTCCGATCGGTATAGGGGGTTCCGTTTTGAACGGCAAGCGAACCACGTATTGTCCTGTCGGAGTGCGCGTATGAGTAAATGCAAAATGTTCCTCGCACTGCACTTCCTCTACCGTATGGTTGACCGCTGTCGGAATACTTTCAATTTCCCAAAACTTAGTCAAGGACGCATGTAGCGTATCGTTATCCACGCAGTGCAGGACGGTTTCTGCCATGTCTACGCTTGGGTTAACCGTAGACGTTGGTCCCGATAACACCCATCCTAACACGGTGTTTTGAGCTATTGGCTCCGAAGGTGGACCGCGCACTAACCCATCAAGCAACAATGACCCATATAAGTCCGCGCCAATGAGTAGCTGCACTGGTTCACTGTCAGTAGGATGGTCATCGGCTAACTCTAAGCCCTGCAGATGAGGCCACGCGACCTCCCTGCTGGGGAGCTGAGGACAATAAGTTGTAAGCGTTTGCAAAATGAGAGCGTCGATGCGGAATACAGGGCCATGGCCATGCTTTGGCCCTATCGAGAGTGGGGCTACCGACCAAGCGGTTCCCGCCGAAACACCGCCAACACCAACGAGAGAGTTAGTGGCCTTGAAAGTGCGACCTTTCAACGCGCGAACCACCGCCTCCGAAACGAACGATCGCGTCGAACCCTGATCTAACAAGGCTCTTATTTTCACCGTACGCGCCGCTGACGACGTCACCAGCACGTGTGCAGTTGCGAGCAACACGCGTCGCAAACCTTGCGATACCGGGGCAGTCATCATAGTGATGACTTGACCTTCAGACGATGCCCCCGGAGATTGACATTCCGGATCGCTTGCAGTCGCCGATGGCGGCGACTTTACGGAGGTCGAAGTCGATTCCACGTGTAGCAGTGTGTGATGCCTGCCATTGCACACGAAGCATCCGCGCGTACTGCTGCACTTTGCCGCTGTGTGCTTCGACCCTAAGCAATTTATACATAAATTCATATCTTTGGCGCGCTTAAATCTTATCGGCGGCGTCAACGCTTTAAATTGAGAACACTTGTAAATGGTATGAGGTTTTTTACAGAGCGGGCACGACCACGTGGAAGTTGCGACGACGTGAGAATTTATTGCATGTGATTTTCCATGATTTGTCTGTCGTACTGTACTAATTGATGCCGGCTTCGAGCAAGCCTCTAGACCCCGTATTCGAGTCGCGATAAACTTATCCAACACCGAGAAGTGCGGAAACTCATCGGTATCACCTAATTGCAACTCCCAAGCACGCCGCGTTTTGGGATCTAACTTCGATGCCACAAGACATACAAGCATGTCACTAACGCCGTGAATTCCCGGAGTGTCCACGTCTGACACATCTGTAACGTAACTGAATCGTTTCGCGGTCTCTAAGGAAGCTACAATTTCCGTTACGCGATTTCGCAACGTTCGTAACGATTCGACCGACTCCGAAGTCACGGGAGATAGCGCGAGCAGTGAGTTTATATGTGCAGTCACTATAGAGCGAGAATTTTCGTATCGCGAATTAAGCAAATTCCACGCCGTCACAAATCCTTCACGGGTGAACGGTGTATTCTTTATCAAATCATTTGGTTCGCCCGCGAGACTCGACTGTAAATAATGCAACTGTTGTATTTCGTCAAGAGACTTATTTTTTATTATCAACGACTCAAAATACGCGCGATATTTCGCCCACTCTGTATATTTACCGGAGAATACAGGCAGAGTGATTTTTGGAAGATGATCGACATGTCGAGCTTCTCGCTTCACCGGCGCCGATGCCTGTCCCGAGCCATCCGGTTGTCTTGGAGAAATTGCATCGGCCGTGGCTATATGGAGGGACAGCAAATCTGTTGCTTGGAGATACCGATGCTCTGTTTGACCAAAAGCATCATCCTTAGTGTAGCGTTGAATAGCCTCTGTGTCTGGATCGAAACACACCAATCGTAGTTGAATATCGTGACAGTTTGACCAACTCTCATGGAGAATCCTTAGTCGATTTTGTAGAATCGGCACTGGTGGCGGGTTTGTGACGAGTTCCTGTATGCTATTGACTTGCAGGTTAATGGATTGCAATTGTGCGTGCATCTGATTCAGCACATCCTGCACCGTGGCGACCATCGTTTCATCCACATCCTTGGTGTCGTTTCCCATTGGAACTTCTACGTGACACTGTCGCGACGCGCCACGCGGTGATTAGCGAGATCGTTTATGCGTGCGAACTAAACGAGCAGTTCGTCACGTTGTTAGAGGCGATGCCGATTGCGGAGCTAAAGGGGCCAGTCACGCAAGAATGCGGATGCTTGCGTCGCGAGTGTCGCCGAGCTGACACGACAATATCCGAGCTCCCGAGAAGGAACGACCGTACCGAGTGTACACAATGGCGGCTTGTCACCGATTTTCGTTTGAAAAATGTCGATGAATGAACCTTTGTCACTACAAGTTCCTCACACTGTCCTTTAATGGGTTTTTCTTTTCGCTTTGTGCACTATCAGTTTTCACCGCACCCGATCCTGGCAGGATCGCCAATTGTTCCGTATCGGGAGTGTACGGTAAGGAGGGGGCCAGGTAATTAACGGGCAAAGTGTTTTGGTTTTCTTTCCACTTTATTTTCAACACCACACACTGAGAAATCGTTCTCACTTTCGTTATTGACTCCGAACCTCCAACACGAAATCGTTGACAACGTGAGAGTCGCGTCGTCGTGGCCACCCAAAGTCGGTATCCCAGCACAACCACAAAGGTACAAGCGAGCGATGCCGCGATTATGCAGCGGAAAAAAGCCCACGACAGCACGAGCAATCGTGATGAACGGTCGGCTAGACAAAACGAGAGAGCGAGCTGTAGCGCGCAACGCCAGATCCCCCCGCATCACGCACGTACCCAAAAGCGTCCACAGAGGGAGCTCGGAGCTTGATTAATGCGAGACATTGAGCTACCGATATTATACACAATTGAATCCAATTAAATCCCAAAAAAAAAATTCGGTATTTAAAATACGCGCATTCGGATAGAAAAAAATTTCAATCCATTTTAATCCATTCTCGTTTGCTGGGTAGATGCCGACAGGAAGCAGATATAGTGATGGCGAGATGGTATTATATATAATTGAAATGATATGAAAAAGGGCAATTGTCATCCAAAAGCATTTCCAATCCAAGCAGATGGCTTTCACTTTCATTTTCTACATTCAAAGTTCTTTTCTTTATTTATTCTTTCCATTCATTACGAGAGTTGTTCATATTGCAATCATTCAATGTTAATTATTTATTCTCATATCAACCATAGAAGTTCACATGCCATACGATATAAAATATTTCAGCATATTGTAGAAACGTCGCAAATGAATAAACAATAAACATTCTAAATAATAAACAATAAACAATAAATACTATCAACACATTAACTATTAACTATTGACAAATAAACAATAAGCAATACAAACGCTGCTGAAATATTCTATATTGTTTGGAGTAATATTAGTATCGTGTGACACTTCCATGGTTCTCTATTACTCCATTTAATCTTTGAGGCATTGATGCAGCCAAATTTTGGAATAATGTGGGCCTTGCGCGAAAACCCTCCCATTGATGACATGTTCCGCCAATGCCTCGTAGTTATGTCGAAATTGAGGGTTCCACTTCTGAACAATAATATCCCAAAGATTTTCAATCATATTCATATCTGAGAATTTGACTGACCAATTCAACATCTCAAGATTGGGCTGTGCGGCCAACCAATCATGAACCACTCTCGCCTGATGCATTCTTGCAATTATTCTAAATAAAAGGAACACGAGGTATATCAGGAAACGTCTCCCGAACAAATGGCATTATCATATCGAATAAAACGTGAACGTATTTCGCCGTTCATGCGCGGTGTGGTACGAACCAACGGCCCAAGACCGTTTCGGACATACAGTCCCAAAATGTTAATGTGATGCGATCACTTCGCGTTCGTGGAAACAAATATTCTTTTCCGACTACCTAGTTCCTCTTGATCGCCATAGCGTCACACGCCAGATTCATCCGTCGAAAATACCTTTTTATTCGAAAAGATAGTATTCATCCACTCTTGCTCTTATACTAAATGCTCTAAGGCAAAGGCTTCGTTGCTCTTTGTGGCGTTCTGTTAATTTTTCACATTGACTTTACTAATGAGTCTACCTCTTGGCTTACGGTTCCTTTCATTCTGCTTCATACGGAGAAATTCAGAACACTAAATAAAAACAAAAGCGATATCAGGGTAGCCTTCCATAGCCCTAACAAAATGAACAAATACATAAAAGTCCAGAAGGACACTTGTTCCCGCACATCTAAAAGTAATGTCGTTTACAAAATTTTGTGCAATAATTGTGACGCGTCTTATGTTGGACAGACGGGCAGGCAATTGAAAACCAGAATTGCTGAACATCGCAACCATATCAGGCATAAAGCTTCTGCTCGCTCTGTCATCACCGAACATAGGCTACTTCATAATCACGATTTCCAATGGGACAATGTTCTAATCTTAGATGAAGAGCCTTCTTATAGAAAACTTTTTGATCTCAAAAATGCTTCACATTAAGAAACAGAAAAATAGTCTCAATCTGCAAACGGACACTGAAGCTCTTCATAAAGCATATTTGCCTATTATAAACAAAGTTTGACTCTCGATACTGTCGACCCGTCTCCTCTCTCAATGCGTGGCGTTTCGTTTCAGCGAGCGGTCGTGTCGTGTGCGACGCTGACATGTTCGACTTTAGCATTTACAGTCCTATCGGCGTTATGCGTTTCGCACCTGTTTCACTTATGCATATACAGCGGTTCTCATTTACTTACTCTTGTTGGTGAGTGTCCACTTTTTATCTTAGTTGCGGCGTGTCTAGTTATTTAAGTTTACTTTTTCTTATGAGTTCTTTTCCTTTTCCGGTTTATCAGCTAGTACTTGGCTATGAGTCTTGACATCATTTTGACTGCCCTATCGCATGTATAATATTATGCTCCACGTCGAAATCCAACCGAATTGTACATTTCCGCGCTCTAAGATTGTTGCGACAAGAACTATTTATTTATATTTATTTATTCTTTTACTCTATTTTTATTATACTTACTTTATTTAACATTTGAGGAGGGCTCAATCCGGCAGCCGAAACTTGTAATGGTACCTTTTCTCTAAATATTTTTTGTGCATTGATATGCGCCGTTCTGCTTCGTTTTTTACTTTATGTATCTTTGATTAATATCTTTAATTAAATGTGTTATATTTTATGCGTTGACTCTTATTTCGCCGTTTACTTTGTTTATTTTGAAAGAATTGGGTTACGTGTTCATAGAATAACTTCAGATATAGTATCTCTAAATATAAAATTATGGAAAACATTTAATATTCAAGTTTCCAGACATTCAATAATAATTAATTCTTCTTACTCTAACACAAATTCAAACGACAAAAATCGTAGACTTTATTTTTTCCATGATGTTGCACATACGTATAAAAATTTAAAAATAGGATTATTGCGAAATAAATTTTTTACGCTTCCAAAAAGATATAATTATTCAATATGATTTACCAACGGATAAAGTAAGAACTTCTCACATTTATCGGAATTATGTTTTGCTCAGGAAGATTAAGATTTGGTTTATCATTAGCTCCAAAATTGCAAACAAAATTATTAGATCCACGCAATCATTTTCAAAATATGAAAATTAGCAACACTACTAATGTATTAAATCATGCTGTGAGTTCTGCTTTACAATTTCATTCACAGAATGTGATTCAAGTATAATAACTTCTTCTTGGTTCATAAGTTTTATCTCTAAATGGTTTGATGCAATGAGTGCAAGAACGCCAAAATAGCTTTAGGGAAACGTAATATTGAAAAGTTCGAAGAAACATCAAATTTTTTAGAAGAAGTTGTTCGAGTGATGTACAAAATAGAAGTAGGTGATTCAAAATCTTGGAAACCATTCCAAACAGGAATAATTATATCTATAATGTCTGCTATAGAATTACCGAAATACTTATTTGATAATGATGGCTTTGAATTTGTTTTCACATCGCGATTTATGCAAGATTGCCTAGAAAATTTGTTTTGAAAAATTGTTGTTCGTTCTAAACATGTAATACCAAATGCAGTCCAGTTCAAAAATGATCTCAAATTAATCACAGTTTTGCAATATATGAAACATATTAAACATGGCAGTTATGATCAAGATGAATTTTTGCCACAGTTTTTAGAAACTATGTTAGAAAAGAATCGTTCCTTTAACAAAAATAAAAATATTGCTAGAAATCAAATAAATTTAACTGCTTTTTGTGATAATATAAATCTTACAACATGGCTTTAAATTGTTCGTATGATTTAAAAGGCTATATAATCTTTACGATTAAATAAACAAAGCTGGTCTGATATTTGTATAAATGCTACAGGAAGTATTAATTTTATTACATTTTCGTATGCTGAATTAACACGAGCAAGATGTTTTAATGAATAATCAGTATTTTTTATAAACGAAACATTTAATTTTATTGTAAATTTGGAAAAGATTTTCCGTGCATATTTTAAACACGTTTATTTAAAATCTATAAATTTAAATGATTTTTTTTTCCGATGCAATGCAATCGATTTTATTATTCCAAATTGTTAAAGGAAAAAAATATTAAACATTTTATTACTTTTAGATTTTAAAAAATGTCTACAATATTATATGAATTAGATAAAAATTTTATGTTTGCAAGTAAAAGTGCCACTATACATACTAAAATAAAATAAGTTTATTGGTTTATGAATTTAATCGAACTAATTATTATATTAACATAGGTTGTGAGTAAAAAGTCATCGCGTATTTTTTAGCTCAAAGTTGTATATATAATATCTTCGTCAATAATGAATGAAATTCAAATTTAAAAAATGAATTTTAAAGCTTGAAATCTCTACTTTTAAAAGCATATCACATTTTTTAAGTTTATATGAGTTTGATGATTTTTACATACCAAAAACTACGAGCTGAAAAAGACAAAAAATTTTCTTCTCACTTTGTGGATTTGTAACGTGTCCAAAACGAATTTGAGAAAATTTTCGATTACCTATCGTGAAAGCTTGATACTTTCCCTACAAAATCGTTTTTTTTTTAATATTCCTACGACTTTTGATTACTGAGTTATCGCGGATTAAATAAAAGAATTATTTTGACTTTAATTGCTCATAACTCCATTAAAAATTGTCGTATCGTATAATTTAAAAAAGAGATTTTTAAAGCTGAAACTTTACTCTATCAAGATATATTTATATTGTTGGTAAGAAAGTAATTGCGGTTTTTACTGATAGATGTCTTTTAAAAAAACGCGATGACTTTTTACTTAACCTAATATTTAATAAAAACAAATACTACAGGGTGCGGCAGAGAAACTTACTTTTTTTAAAGGTTAATAAAAACGAAACTATTGCAGATATCGGTATAATTTTTTTTTCCTCTTACAGATCACCTCATCAAATTTTTTTTCATGCACTTTTGAAAATTACATCTATCAATTGACGGCCGCCGTTGTCTATGCACTGATTGAGTCGATTTCTGAAGTTTTGCGTCACTCTCTGAAGCATGTCCACCGGTATTTCGGCGATGGCGTTCCGAATGTTTGTCTTCAGGTGAGCTAGGGTCTCTGGTCGATCGTTGTAAACAATAGACTTCAAATAACCCCATAGGAAGAAGTCGCATGGAGTCAAATCTGGAGAGCGCGCCGGCCAAGGGAGATCACCTCTGAGAGAGATGAGGCGGTCAGGGAAGTGTTCCCTCAACAATTCCATCGAGGCCGTGCTGTGTGGGCCGTGGCTCCGTCTTGTTGAAACCACATATCCCCGACGTCCATTTCTTCCAGATGTGGAAGGAAAAATTCTTCGATCATCTTCCTGTATCGAGCTGCATTCACCGTGACAGTGCGCTCGTTTTCCTCAAAAAAATAAGGACCAATGATCCCGACCGACGAAATTGCGCACCAAACGGTAACACGCTCACAATGGAGAGGGATTTGGTGAAGTTCACGT
>NW_017304684.1:157641-159002 GCF_001594115.1 Trachymyrmex septentrionalis
CCGTTTGGCGCGTTTTTCAAAAAAGTAAGTTTCTCTGCCGCACCCTGTATATTGTATATTAAAATAAAATAATTTTGTTTGTTTTTTGAGTTTTATGAAGTTTATATTGAGTTAATTATTGTATAAAGATAATTATTATTTTTGTGTTAATTATAATTTTATAATATGATTAATATATTATTGTATTAATTATATATATTAAATACATATTCATATATATATTTTCATTCATATATATATTTTCTTATCATTTATTATTATTATTAATTATAATGAAATAAAAATATAACATTATATTAAACTTTTTATATACACATATATACATACACATATAGACTAAGTTGACCTTTTTCAGTAATTTCTCACTTTATTAAAATATTCTATTATAGAATATAAAACATTATGTATTTTCATACATTTCATGAAAATATTCAAATTTTTCTGTATTAAAATAATATCGTTATCTTAAATTAAAACAAATTATTCGAACCACGCGCTCATTCCCTATAAATGGTGTCCAGCGCATGCGCGCGAGAGCGTTGTCGTAACTCTTATTAGAGAAACTCTACTTTTTAGACCAATATTCATAATCGATTCTTATTTCAAAATCGTCTTAATGTCTTAAGACGCTAATGCAGTCCTCGTGACTTCTTAAGACGGTCTTGAATATAAGATCTGACTATGAATACCCACCTTAGTAACTGATTGTACAATCATGGGTAGCAGGAAGGTAACAATACTTTTTTTTCGATGATTTTTGAATACGCAAAAATTTTCAGACTCTAATTCGCCATATATCGATGCGTGTGATGAGCAATTATATGACAGCTGTCAAAATCATACAGAATCGAAGTATACATGGTGAAGTCAAGAAACATATCTTATGTACCGCAAAAAAATATCATTTAGATATCGCAAGATCAGTGTAAGTTTAAAAGAGTAAATCAATTAGATAAATTTACTTTATAAATTTATTTACATCTTTTGCGCAAATTTAACATTAAAAATTAATATAAAATAACATGTAATGAAATTATAATACGTAATAAAATTATATATTAATAATTTTTTATGCAAAATGTAACTATTCGGGATTCTGATTACAGAATGGTATTTTCATTTTCAGGACATTTTTGCGGATAATATTATATATAAAGACTATTTGGTAGCGTTTCATCCTGATTTGCAGCTTTGTTACAAATTTTCCTGTTTTAAAATGCTCGCATATAAATCTGTCTCAAGGGTATTTATACTTAAATTATATGTTAATATAATAATTAAAATATTATTTTTCTAGTTTAAATTTTATATTAATCAATAATGTTTTTATATTATTATAATTATAATTATTATATTAGTAC
>NW_017304684.1:159102-173094 GCF_001594115.1 Trachymyrmex septentrionalis
ACAATATTATCCATAAAAATATTCTAAAAATGAAAATGTTGTATTTAGAATCCCGGTTAAAAACAGTTTGCATGAAAAATTATTATATAATATATAATTTTATTACATATTATATTTAATATTTGTTATCTTATATTAATTATTAATGTTAAACTCGCGTAAAAGATGTAAATAAATTTACAAAACAAATTTATCTAATTGGTTTACTCTTTTAAACTTACGCTAATCTTGCGATATTTAATTGCCAATTGGTATTTTTTCGCGGCGCGCAAGATACATCTCTTAACCCTTAGTATGGTATTCATGGGTTCAACGTACCCCCTATGCGATTTTTTACATTGCTGTAACTTTTTTATAATTAATTTGAAGCTCCGGATTGAGGCTGAAAAAAAACTTTAACTGTTCATAGATAGAGCCTGCAAATTTTTTTTGCATTCTCGATGTGAGATCGATGCATGAAAATTCAAAGAGGATATTTGGGACCCACATATGATCAACTTGTAAATTTTCGGTATGTTCTGGGGGCTCCTTCATTTTTTATTAAATATACGTGTACTGAGTTTCGAATAGTATAAAAGTAAGTACATGAAAATATAGAACTAAAAAGAATTATATTTTAATATAATAAATAGTAGAAATTTTAGAATTTCTATCAGAATTCGGAGATCGCTCGGACGGGGCGAATTTATTGCTTTAGAGTGAGTGTTGCATCCCCTAAACTAAATCATAATAAACTTAATTATACATACTATAATAATATTTATACATATGCAATCCTTTATCTACTTATATTATTACTTTTTTATACTGTTCAAATAATAAAATTTTATTTATTAATTATAAATTTAAAATATATAAATTTTTCAAAAATATCGATTTTCGATAGTTTAAATAATTATACTTTTTTGAGCGATTTATATCGGACTATTTTTTTTATTAATTCAAAAGGTCAACTAAAAAATCCTACAAATTTTTGCTTGAACATTAAATTTAAAAATTTGAGAATTTTTTATTCAAAGTAGTCATTTTTTGCAAATTTTTTTATCCAAAGTAGTCATTTTTTGCAAATTTTTCCAATAAAAAAAATTTCTTTGAAGCATTGTAATTGAAAATAAAATATTATTTATTTAATTCACATATTTATCTAATTTCGAGGTATAAATTTCACACGTTTCGAGCTAAAAAATACGTACTCAGTCTAGAGTATCAACTATGAAATTAGTTCCTAGGAACTTTATTCCTAGGATGGAAAGTAAAAAGTGAAAAATTTCTCCATTAATTTCAATGGTAAAAATTTTCACTTTTTACTTTTCATCCTAAGGATAAAGTTTCATGATTGATACCCAAAAAGAGATATAGCGTGACAAAGTTATAACGTTTCACAAACCATAGTATTAGCGGGAAGGTAAAATAACGATACATCCTAAGATTAACTTCATCATGTATACTTCTATTCGGGGTTCCGAAATTAACTGACAGTATTGATAGCACTGCTTTATCGTTCCAAAATAGAATTTCTTATGCTGTCAGTTACTGACAGTTACTATTCATTTTACATAAATTTACCCTAGAGGCTAGATTGCCGATTTCCGGTTGTTTTTACTCCATCGCAAGAGGTATGGCTCTTGCATAACGCATAATGCATAGTGCATAAGGGAATCAACCAATTGAAATTGTTCTTTTCCATGGGAGGAAAGGAAAGATTTTGATTAGTTGATTCGTTTATGCAACAAGAAAATGAAAGTTCCGAAGCAATTTTGGAAGAGAATCTTGATGGTGGTACATGGAAGTCTATATATAACTTTTTAATTGTTGTATTATTTTATTTTTTGTATTGTTTCATTTGAAAATTTTGTTTTTTAGGTTCATAGGCCAAAAACAGTACGCAAATGTTTATACAATTATATGCGGATTATGAACCGGCAATTGTAAATGCGGCAAACTGAAGCAAAAGACTGTCTTTGAAAAAATATCTCAACGACTAGTTGAAAATAACTATGATGTTAGCGCGTTAACATGCTATGATTTACGTTACGCATACTACAGAATTTTAGAGATAAAAGCGTGCTTTTATCAAAAAAAGTTTTGAATACGGACCTATATGTTTTCTGCAAAACAATGTGTATCAAAATTAACGGCCTTGAAACGAATGTTTCACAAGAAGATTAAAGATTATAATAATACGTCTGGTAATGATAGGCAAACTTTTATTTATAACAGAAATGGATGAGATTTTTAGCAAAAAACCGTGGATAAAACCACTATCGACCTTGAATTCGACGCAAACTCTCAACCATCTCAACAAATCATTGTTTGAAGCTTCGAGTATCCATGAAGATTGTTTAACACGTAATTTTTAACATTGTATAATATGCTGTAAAATAATTCAATGTTTAAATTATTTTCCAACATTAAAACGGTCGCATATAGATCTATAATAATACAATAAAATAAATATTTATAATACGTAATATTTCATTTTGTGCCAACTTACCAATATGAATCTAGTGTACCAAGTGTCCAAAGAGTTATTACACGCATTTTACAATAAGTCATTAGTCATAAATCAGAAGTTAGAAATTGGAAATTGACAACTGTGATTGGTCAATTTCCAACTTCTAACTTCTGATTTATAACTAATGACTTATTGTAGAATGGCCATTAGAAGTTGTTTTTTCAAATTGAGAAGGCGACCAGGTGTTATCTGTAAATCAGGATTTGATTTCTTCTCTAACTTTAGTCCTATTAGGTGTACAAAAAAGTTCTGAGCTTTAGATTTGATACAACCGAAATAACAATTTAAATTTTATATATCTTCCCGCCCTTTTGGGGTTTTAAAACAGTAACATTTAACCTCCTGAAATGCGATACGGTTTGGCGTTTGATGCACATAACCTCAAAAATCAGTAGTGTTCACGATGGCAATTACAAAAGAGCATATTCGATTTTCCATCCACTTCGCGTTTCATCTGAAGAAAAATGCTGCTGAAGCCACTGAAATGATTTGTGCTGCATATGGAGAGAACGCTGTAAGTCATGCAACATGCAAAAGGTGGTATCAAAAGTTTCGCCAAGGAGATTTCAGTCTTAAAGATGAATCGCGTGCTGGACGCCCTGAAAAGATTGAAACGGACGAATTGCAAGCACTGCTGGATATAAACTCTGCGCAAACTGAATAAAGATTGAATTTTATAAAGATGAAATTTTATAAAGATGAATTTTATAAAGATTGAATTAAATAAAGATTGAATTTTACAAAAAAAAGCTCAGAACTTTTTTGTACACCTAATACTATGATCAACAATCAAAAGTTCCTCGAGATATTCTATTAAAAACAAATTTGTAATTAACTAAATTAAAAATAAATATAATAATATAAAAAATAAACATTTAAAAGTATTAAACATTTATTTTTTATAAAGTAGTATATAGTAATATGGTACATACATTACTACAAATAATATACATACATTACTATAAATAATGAATATTACATATATTTTATTAAGTATATATTTTTAATATACATAAATAACTTTTTCTTACCAAAAATGTGATTTAAAGTTTACATTTGATAATACAGAAACTACGTTTTAAACATAATTTTGTACACGAGGTTTTAGTAGCAATAGTCCGTGTTTGCCATCTGATTTAAAATTTTCCATACAACACAAAAGATTGAAGCAATATTGCTACAATGTTGCAATATTGCAAATTGCAATGTAACATTGCAGAGATATTAGATGCAAGACATAGAAATGTAAATTAACAATATGCCTGAATAATGCCTGTAATATTTCAGAAACATTGCAAACTGTAATTCTTTAATTGTTACAATAATAATAATATAAAAATATAATTTTTTACAATATTTATGTAATACAGTCTTTTAGTTTAACAGCCGTTTTTATGGTATAATAATTAATATAATCAATTTTTATATTTAAATAAAAAATTTACTAATCTATTATTTGACGGCCATTTCGTTAGCTAATGGCATTCGATACATATGTACTGACACGGTTCTAGTTTCGTTAGCTAATGACATTCGATACATATGCTCTGACACGGTGCTGCCCTAACACGATGCTGCCTTGACACGATGCAAGTGCAGAACTACACTAGATGTGACCTGCTAGAATTAAGTTTGAAAGTAATAATGTATATTACAACTAATGATAGTAAACATAAATATTTTCATTATCAAAAAGTATTTGTTTTTTATCATATATAATTATATATTTCTTTGTCAGAGTATTCATTCACGATCTCCACATAATTTTTATCTTTTGGCCTTTCTTCTTTTATTACACATAACATATCTTCTATTTCATCATCGCTACTACTTGTTTCTAATAATTCATTTATCATAATAAATAATTTTAGTCTTCTTTTATCCACCATTTTGTAATATTTTGCTGCCTAACTAGTTTTGTTTATTCGAACATCAAACTGCACTGACAAAAATGTCAGTGCAACATTTCTTGAACTCGTTCGGTTCATTCGGTTGGTCCGAATACAAATTCAGCATTACATTGGGTCAATTTTTATTTGCCGAATACGGCAACTTGAACGCACTGATACAGTGCGCACACCCGAATGCTTGGCACCGAAGAAGTTCGCACTTAGTGCGCACTAGTGCAGTCTACCGAATGTGCCATAAGTTTTATATTTATTTTAAATATGAAATAAAAAAATTGTATAATTTCGAGTTTGGATGCAATGCATCATTATCGGATAAGACGATAAACAATTAAGCTGTTGAAAACGATTTATCGAAATAATAATTATGTGATCAATAATGTATTTATGTCTGATGTGAACGCAAGAATAAACCAGCGCCCGAATTTTATTGATAAATTTCATACCGTCATTTTTTAATCGATTTCAGTTGACTCGGAGTGGCTTCGAATTAAAAAGAATCACTGCGATTAACTTAATCCATCATTAACTTACTAAGCGACTGTATAATTATGTTAATGTGGATAATATTTGTAGTTTGTTCGGGACACACACGTACATGCTTTATTCTTACAAATAAATTTATCCTTCAGAATTAATAATACATTTATTGGAATATTTTTATGGTTTTATTATAAAAAAATGCTTTTAGAAAGCACATATCACTAGAAATGCGATTTGTAGAAAAGTTAGTGAGATATATGTACAGAAAACAGTTTTCATTTTAGAGTCTTCGTAAAAAATTTATCCAAATGCATTACATTGTAATATTGCTGGAACGTTTCGTTCAATATAACAAAAAGCGGACATCTTAATATTATTGGAATCTTACAGCAATGATTCAGCAATCACCATGCAATATTGCAATGTTTCAGTGAAATCATTCTCTGCAAATATTTCTGCAATCTTTCTGTGCTGTATGGATTATAATAATATGTCATCATTAGAACTGTCACTGCTTGAATCATTTTCCAATATAATTTCAATAATATTTAATAAAACGTCAGTCCATATCGTTTATACATCAGAATTAGTATTCGATTGTATTTCGATCTCTTTTGAAAATATTAAGGTTATGTATAGAGTACAAATAATTTTCATTCTTTTACTGCTTTTCCGTTCCGAAATTCAGTACTAGAGAGTAAAATCTTACATTTTAAAAGTAAAGTCAATTCAGTAACAGCAGCGCCAGTACTTTCAGCTAATTTCGGAACATACCCTCGGTATTATGACTTTGACAGCTGTCATAACCGCTCATCAATAGATGATGAATTGTACTTTAAAAATGTTTGAGTATTTCAAAAATCATAGAAAAAAAAGTGTCACTATCTTTCTGCTCTATACACTGATAGTACAAACGTAACTTCCGCTTTTGCCTCAATTTGGCGGACCAATCACCGATTGTTACCCTGATGGCCGTACTCTCGTTGTGGATACTCTAGTTTGGTCTCCTTCTTTTTACTCCGTGATCGTAATGGGCGCGTACGCACGGAAGGGTGATAATCTTTACATCTTCTGACAGTTCTGGCATCTTTTTCGTGGTTACGTTCTATGCTACGTTTGTCATGCTCGCATTACAATGTGTTTACATTGTAATTTGCAAAGCGTTACAATGTTGTAAAAATGAATCACTTTGTGTCTGACAGTATGAAACGCGCGGTAATATCTGATCTACATTCTTTTCGTCTGTTTTTAACATGAATGATAATGCTTTGTATTTTTACTTTTGTTCTCATGTGATAATGTTAATTCTAGGTTATTCTAGGTTATTCTATTTTGTTTATATTAAATAGTATTAACATATGCAATTGCATTGACGATGTTTACGTTATAAAATAAATACTGTTTCGACAAATTAGTATCCGATCGTACATATTGTAAAATTTATGAATCATAGAGCGCGCACTTCGTTTTAATTCGTATTTTCTTGATTTTCAGATGCCTGAGGAAAATCATGAAACCAAGCGAGTCTTTGTCAAGCAAGAGAACTTTGGATATGATGTTCCTTCATATGCTAATTATTCATCGTCATCGTCGTCGTCGTCGATACCTTCCACTAATGCTCAACCTTTGCCTGGGCAACCACCTCTACCTCCTATGCCACCACCATCTAGAATTCCACCTCCGCCTCATATATTCGAATCAGTGCCTTCTCAAGTAACTCCTATTCAAGCATGGATACATCCTACATGGCAATGGATAGCGTCGCAAACATCTATGCCACCTCCAACTCCACGTGAAATTACTAATACGATTCAGAGAGAAATGCCATTGAGAGGTAATTACGTACGTCACGAAAGATTTACTCACAATAGAAGCAACATGTATGTCCAGAGAAATAATTTTCATCGTAAAAAAAGGCCTGTGCGTTTTGGATTATCGCAAGGTCAATTTGATCAAAATACATATCTCGGATTACAATGGCAAAGAAATGTTTATACTGCAGCAGCAAACAATGATATAAGAAACCACATGACTGTTCCTCTATCTTCCCATTCTATATCTCCCATTCCTTCAGGAATTATAAATAATATGACAAGGCATGACGAGGAGATGGAGGATCAAGATGTAAAGATTTTACTAGTGAACACATTTTTAATTGCACATGCTTGTTACAAATATAGCTAATGTTATTAAATTTTTTAGGAAAAGATAGTAAAGAAGAATAAACGAAGAAAGCCAATGTCTCAAAGCTATCCTAGTGAGCCATGGAATAGGGAGGATGCAGAAAGAGCACTGATGATTGAAAACGAATATAATATGAAGAATAAAGTTAATGCACAGAGTTTAATAATTAAGTTTCCCGATCCAGACTTAAATAAGGACATTGTTAAATTATTTCATCCTGGTATTCGAAATATACGTTTTCAAAATCCTAGTGGTCCAAGATATTGCTTCATTCAAATGGCAAAGAATGTGAATATTGATGAAGCTATGAAAGAATTGGAAAAAATCAAGTTTGGTACAGGATACTTAAAAGTCGAAAAAAAAGCTGTAAAAAATGAGGATGTCCGAAATACGAAGCCCGAAGACATAAATCCTTACAAATTATATATAGGAAATTTGCCCACGTTCGTTAAGGCAAATGAAATAAAAAGCAAATTTCCAAAAGCACGAGTTGATATATCAAGAGCACGAAAATTAAAGAACACACAGTGAGTTATGAATACGTTATATAAAAATATATAATTCATATAAAGAGTATATATATAATATTTATATAATTGATATAAAGCACTATATATAACCTTCAATATTATACATTATGCTTGTATTATATTTACATTTGTTATAGATTTGCTTTTATGAGATATAATAGTGTAGATGATGCGATAGCAGATTACAAAAAAGCATATGGTTTAATGTGGGATACGAGGAGTATTATTGTTAAATTTCGTCGAAAAGAAGGCAATTCTTATCTTGTTGAAGAACTTAAACCTGACGTTAAGAAAATTAAAGAAGAGTTAAATAATATTGCACAAGTGAAAAGGGAACAGAATATGAATCACATTGAATTTAAATCTAATGTTAACAAGTCAAAAAATGAAGAAAATAACATTAGTCAAAAGGATAAAGTCAATCATGATAAATCATCAGCAAATCAAAATATAAATAGCGTAGAAGCTCGGTTACAGGATAATTCTTTTAAAGCACAAAATAAATCAGCCTCGCAAATTGAGGAAAATACAAACTCTCATTCCTCTTCGATACCGACTTCAGTCACAACAGATAAGACAATACAAGGGCAACAACTTTGGGTAATAGATATAAAATCAATATATCAATATTATGTTATATATTGTAATTTTTGAAACAAATTCTTGATATCACTTAAAAACAGGTTGTTTACTATATGAAAATTTGCAGTTTTCAGAGCATTTCTCTTTCGCTCTGGAAAATTAGATTTTTTAAATGGAATTTTATTGATACACAAACTCGGAGAAATTTTTAGAATTTTACTTCAAATTTAAATCATGTTTCTTTTTGAAAACATTGTTTCTGTCATCATTTTTTCTTAAAGATATAAAATGCTAATTGATTAGCAATAAGTATGGTACACATTTTCCCGCACATTTAAGCCAGATCTACAATTGCATAAACGTAGACGTATAGGAATAGTAGTAACAGTAAATGTACAATATATTGTATTAAGGAGATTGTAAGGGCATAAAACACATATTGATATTTAAACAAACGCTTTAAACAAACATATTTTTATAGATATTTATTTATTTTATTTGATATTACTTTTATTGATGTAAACAAAAATTTTTTAAATAATAAAAATCTAAATTTTTTAATATAAATATTTTATTAAAAATATTACTTATGCAAAATTTCATTGAGATTCACCAATTAGTTTATAAGAAATAAATATTTTGTTTATTTACTGAACAATTAATGTCTACATCTCAATGTAACTTTACATAAATATTTTTGAATTCATAAAGTACTTATACAATATAAAAAAATTCAGATTTTTATTATTATTTTATAATACATTTTCATAAATTTCTATTAGAGTACAATTTTAAAAAATATAAATGTTTTTTATTCAAATAACTTTTGATCCAGATAGTCAACTGTTTCTAATTTTTTTGTATTACTTTTAAATATAATTTAGAATAATTTGTAATTTTTGTAACTAATACTTATCATACTGCATTTGCCTTACAATGTCCTTAATTTACAATCGAGTAAAGATTCAACGAACTTTCATCTTCAAATTGAACATTGTTTATACTTTTTCGTGTCACATACTTAGTATAATATAACATACATAATATAACATATTTGTATTATGATAAACTCGTCAAATAATATATCATAAAATGAACACAATAAAAGATGAAAAGACACTTCGCACTCATTTCCATACCGTTGAGACAAAAGGACAATAATGATTGGCAGGCACGAGAAAAAAACGATAACGATGGAGATATGTGACGGAGATAGCATTCTAATTAGTTCATTCTTACGTTTTACACAGTCATAGATGTGAAAGATAAAATCGAACCATCTTTCATAACACGCTTTAAACAACCAGAAGTAGTAAGTAAAATTTTACAACCATTTGCAATTCCGTTTACGCAATTGTAGCTCGAGCTTTATGTCCATTGTGCGTGCGTGCGTGCGTGCGTGCGTGCGTGCGTGCGTGCGTGCGTGCGTGCGTGCGTGCGTGCGTGCGTGCGTGCGTGCGTGCGTGTTTCGCGAGTTTTTATTTTAAAAGTCAAAGTATGATAGGTGTGAATAGAAAACAATTTACAGTAGAAGAAAATATTCATTGATATTACAGTAAAGCGGCATAAGATGTTTGTTTTCTTGCTGGATTGCTAGCTGGAATAAATTCTGGCCACTGTATTAGGTACGATATTGACATTGTCAATACCACATCCAATACGATGGCAAGATTCTAATTCAGCTAGGAATCCAGCAAGGAAACGAGCAACATGTACCGCTAACTTAAACTTTCCCTATATTTATCCCACAGATTTCATAGCTTCAAATGATAGTTTCGTGGAACTCCTGTTTTCTACTTTTACAATTTGTAGTTTGTTTACGTTACTTGCATTATAATTTATTTTTCATTAAAATATTTTCTAATTTTACTTGAAATTTTGGATAAGAATATCTGGAAAATTTAGGGATAATCTCAGAAAATTTTTTTTAAGATTTCGGAAAATTCTGAAAAAACTATTAGAATACATTTCGATATATTTGATTAGACAAAACGAATATTTTGCACAATTTACATATTACGATTATCCTGAGGATTAATAATTCTTCTATTTGTTACGTGTAAATATCATAGGCTTCTTCTGAAATATCTTCAACATCGGAGAATCCGTTATCATGTCCAATACAGACTAATGCTACCAAGGAAACGATGATGCTTACACAAATCAAAGAAGAACCTATAGATTATGATGAGATAGACATGTGTAACATGCAATCAAACGATAACGATAATGATAACGATGACAACGACGACGACGACGATGACGAAGACGACGACGAAGACGACGAAGACGACGACGACGACGACGAAGACGACGACGAAGACGACGACGACGACGACGACGATGACGACGACGACGACGACGACGACGACGACGGCGACGACGACGACAACGACGACGACAACGACGACGACGGCGGCGGCGGCGGCGGCGGCGGCGACGATGGCGGCGACGACGGCGGCGACGACGACGACGATGACGACGACGATGACGACGACGACGATGACGACGACGATGATGACAATAATGATGACGACAACGACGGTGACGACGACGGTGATGACGATAATGACGAAGAACCAAATGATACCGACAATGATGAAGGTATCGAAGAAAACAATGAAGATAAAGATGTTGACGATGATGGAAACATAATATTTATAACAAAGTCATCAGAAATAGTACAAGATAACAAAGAAGAACCAACGGATGTAAGTGTAGCACGTATTTATACAATTAGTTATTAATCATATTAGACATCTTTTATATTCATTTAAAGTCTTTCAATATTTTACTGAAGACGCGCGCACGCGGAAATTCATAACTCATATCTTTTATTTTAGCACCTTGACCAAATGTTCACTGAATTGAAGAATATGACGAGCGATATTGGCTTCTTAAAAAATTGAATAAATTATTGTTTTAACATGTACTGTCATGCATTAGTAAAGGATTTTTTAAATGAAATATAAGAGCCATGCCACACAAAAAACTTAAACAATAAGATGTAAGCGGTAAGGAAATTAAACTGTTGGATTTGTTGCTATAATACTTACGATTTTTACTGTGATTGGCCAATTCACTTACTGTTTATATTTTACTTAAGTTTTTTCATATGCCATGGCCCTAATTTCATATGTAATGCATATAAATCAGTAACCGTGTAATATAAACAAATAAGACTGCATATGTAAGTAAATGTATAAGCGATTATGGTAGAATAAACTATAAGCTTGTTTTTTGTTGCTGTACTGGATTGCACTGAAATTCTCTTTCACCAAACTTCAAATATACATAATTTTACTTCAAGTAGAATAAGTGTATGCTAGTTCAGCTACAAAGAACAGTCATTACATTTAAGCAATTTGTAATTATTTTTCAATGAGTTTCAATAACTATTATGTTAAAGTGCATACATACATAATTTCTATTGTATCATTAAAGTTATTATTTTGTGTACTTTTCGTGGTAGTCAATCTGTCCATAGATCATTTAATCCTTTTTTAATATAACAAAGAAAGTTACTGATAATAAATTAACAAATATTTTGCCCATAATTATAAAAATTTACAAATCAATTATAATGGGTAGATTGCTATTATGAAAATAAAATGAGTGCATATGTAGAGGAAAGCATCCTATTATGAGATAAGCACCTAATAGTGATGTTTCTGCTAAACTAATAAATGCTATCTATTGGTTCCATCATAAATTTATTGCTCTTGGATTAAAAACTATTTAGTAGAAAATTCATAATTGTAATTGTAAAAAAAAAGATTTTATAATTTGGATGTCTTCAATTCCATTAAGATGTGAGCCTTTAAATCTTATTTATTATTTAATAAATAAATATATTTGGTAATAAATTCTTCATATAGTGATAGAGTAAGATCGTACTAATAAAAAAATACGATATATGTTGAATTGTTTAATACCCGAATTCATAATCCTTTCTTATTCTAAGGGTGGAGGAAGCCTCTATGAAGTATAATATAGGGAAAGGAATGAGATTCTGTCTAACTGCCAGATTATACAACAACTTTTTTGTGTACTAAAGGATGATTTAATAAGAAAAAATCAAATATCTACCCGAATTAGTAGATTTTTTATAATTATCAAAAATGATTACTCCATCTTCTATTAGGAATTAAACAATCTTATTATAAAAGAATGGTCTCCGAGATGATACATATAAAAAGATAAGAAATGGGTTTAAATAAATAGAATGACACAGAACGTTTTCCAGAAATCTATCTACCAATCGTTGGAAAATGTCACGCTATCAATAAAATATCCCTCTCCACTTTCCTTCTTTCTCCTTTTCTTTCAACACTTATAAAGACTGTCTCCTACTACGTGCCTTCACATTTTAGTCAGTAATTGTTTTTACAAAAAGTTCCAATTTTTGTTTGCTTAATTTTATATTATTGACTTCGAATTGCACTTTGCGTCAAAAAATACGTGGTAAGCAATTTTTATTATGTAAATTAATTCGCACGAATAAGAATTTACAGTAATATTGTAAAGTAATAGTAATAGCTATACTAGAAGGGTTCTGACTCTTGGGACTAGAGGGGAGCGCGGGGCGCGGGGGGTACTCGTTGGCGCAGGGAATACTCGTAGACGCGGGAAGGGGAAAGCGCGGGAAGATCGTCGTCACCGCCGCCGCCGCCACCCTCCCCAAAAATGCATCGATAACAAAGGCTTACCGCATACACTTACAGCATATACTTACCATCTCTCTCCCTTTTATGTTTCGTCATCTTACCCTCTACGTCGCTCCCCTTGTATCTTCTTCTCGCGCGCAAAAATATTTTATCATACGTTGTTTATTTAATAATTTAAATAGAGAGAACACTTAATACGGTCATGACCGTCTGTCGCAGTACCGTTGAGCGCGAAGATGCTGGCGGCGCGCGTAATATGATAGCGATAATAAGAAAGGAATAAATAATGTCATACACCTAGACATATAGTTTAAATATGCGTGTTTACTTTTATATAACGTAATTTTACAATATATAGCTCTTATTATATAGTCCTTACAATATTTATAAGAGGGATCTTAATTTAATTTAATTAATTTCAAATTAAACTTTAAGCACCTGCTTCCGATTAGCAATAAAATGTACATTTACTTTTCACACTGTGTTTACAATATTATCTCTCTCTATAAAGCATATTATCTGTAAAGCATAAACTATTAACTTACATTCTATATTTAATTTTTTATTATAAATTTTGCGCAAAAAGTCTACAGCATTACATTTATCGATAATACAATTTTCACATAAAAGTGTAACAAAATATTTAAATTTTTCATTGACAATATACGTATATACTGACACAGCTCAGAATATATGTTCTTGACGCAATGTTTGAGTTCGAACATGAAGAGCACGATTGACGGTTTCATATACAGACATGTTTCGTGCAATATTAATTTAACCACATTCACATCGCGCGTTTTTACGATTTCTATCACTAGATCTAGACCGATAATAATAAAGGTGCGATTGATTGTACGAGCCGCTCAATATCCGCGCGTCTTTCGATGACAGCTTGCCACATTTCACGAGGTAAGATTATGTTATTACCTTGGTTGTCGCTAATTGCAATTTCCACAAAGACACAGGTCCCACGGCGATTCCGACATCCAAGTATTTGTAAGCTGTAGGAGCAGTGTAAATCTTCTTCCCACTATACGAGGTGTATGACGGGGTTTATTACAAGAAGAAGAATGCTCTGCAGAGAAGAAAGTATAATATACATGTATATATATATATATATA
>NW_017304684.1:175066-184108 GCF_001594115.1 Trachymyrmex septentrionalis
GCCAATAGGAGAGGAATTGTGTTCCATCAAGACAACGCCAGGCCACACACATTGATAGTGACTCGCCAGAAGCTCCGGGAGCTTGGTTGGGAGGTTCTTATGCATCCACCTTATAGTCCGGACCTGGCATCAAGTGATTACCACCTGTTCCTGTCTATGGCGAATGATTTTGCTGGTGAAAAATTCGCCTCAAGAGAAGCTTGTGAAAATCGACTGTCCCAGTTTTTTGTCAATAGAGACGAGGGTTTCTATGAGAAAGGCATAATTACCTTCAAAATTGCAACAAGTTATCGAACAAAACGGTGCATATTTGATCTAAATCGGATCATTCGAACTATGCTAAATAAAGCCTTCAATTTAATGCAAAAATAATAGATTTCTTTTTATTACACCTTATATACGTGAATAGTATAACATAAAAAGACAGAATTTTTGTTAGAAAATAATGTATATTTTTAACTGCTTTTTAACATATCAATTAATGCTAGATTTTTCTATATTCAACAATCCTTAAAGAGAGTATACATTTGTAAATAAAACTGTATATAATCTTACAAACTACATAACAAGTCAATCTTTATACGAATGAAACCGAATAGTCCGGATATTTCTTTTTTTCGCAATTGCACCTTATACTTTGGCTTGTCGGAATCAATGTACAACAATAAAGAAAACCTTACAATTACCCTAAAATTACGTAACAAGAACAAATAAAATCTTACAAATCGAACGAATTAATTATACGTGCAACAAACGTAAAAGTAAAACCAAAAATCTAAGAATGCATCAATTTAAAAATTCAAAAACCAATTTTTTTATTAAGAAAATGAAAAAAAAAATTAAAACATATAATTATTTTATATGATAAAGCTATTATATGATTATTTTTGTGTGTAACTTAACAAAAGTTATCATTCATATATCAGTCTTGTAATTATGTAACTACATATTTACGTAAGTATTGTAACGAATTTTATATATAAATATTAACAGTGAATATCATAAGGAATATAAAAAATACAAAATTGGGGGATTGAATATCTTACTTATTATTAGTAACCATTTTTTCAAAAGGTCAAAAAATCTGTCTTACCGAGCCATTTCGTCTTCATGCGTTTTTTAACGCGGATTATTATTTTCTTTTGTCACAACAATTACTTTCTCTAACAAGGCAAAATGCTTAATATATATAATTATACCTATGCAATTAAATATAATATGGAATATGGCCGATATCACTATCATCTTGCTTGGCTAAAATCTTTGAGAAATTGGTTTTGAGACGCTTGAAAAGATTTATTGAATTAGAGAATATTTTATCGGATTATCAATTTGATTTCTGCAAGGGGTGATCTTGTGACCATTGTTTGGATCACACATTAATTTAGAACCATATAAAACATTTACTCAGCGTCAATTTCTGGATGCATTATTTCTTGATATCAAGGGAGTATATGATAATGTCAATTTGGATATTCTTTATAATGTATTAAATATGTTGAACATTCCGATATCATGTAAGAGTTTTTTTAGGTTCTTTCTATATGGTAGATCGGTAAAATTTTACAATAATAATATTTTGTTTGGCGTTAGAACCATTCAGAAGGGATTGCCTCAAGAATCTATATTGAGTCCATTGTTGTTTAATTTTTATATTAGGAAGATAAAGTCTTTCAAATACCACATAATTGTTCTATGTTACAGTTTACGGATGATATAGCTATGTTCAAGAGAAAGAAATCCTAATTTAGTAAATGAACAACTCGCCTTTCACTCTCTGTTTGAATGGTAGGAGTCCATCAATCTTTCACTTGAAATCAATAAAACTCAGTATATTATTGTATTTTTCATTAAACTAGAAAATTTCATATTCCCGAATCAATCGATTTATATAACTCGGTGATACCTTTTAGTAAATCAGTTAAGTATCTGGGATTGATTATAAATGTTGAGATGGAAGAATCATGTTGCTTTTTTGAAAAATAAATCTTTACAGTTTATGAATATATTAAAGTGGATATCGGGATCCACGTGGGGAATTAATGCTCGAATGTCACTGAAATTTATTAATGCAACCTTATTGGCATAATTTGAGTGAGGAGCCTTTTGATATATTAATGCGGCCAATTCATATATTGACATAATTAATAACTTATTATGCGCTGCATATAAGAAGGCATTGCATTACCTAGGGTTGCAGCTAATAGAGTATGCTTTGGAAATTTTCTGATCAAAGATTATTTAATATATATAATACAATAAATAAATTAACTGAAAGTTTTTTACTTAAATGTATCCAACTCAAACATAATATAAAATTCTAAATAAAATATTTTTCTTAATTGATTAAAGGAGTAGCTAATAGAAATATATCATTTATTCTTTTGAAGTGGAATGAAATTAAATACTTTAAGGAATTGTGTTATATCGGATATTCATCCTGCTTTCGCTTACCTGTGAATATGGGTCAAGTTAAGATTCAGATAGACACGGACTCGAATATGTTGACCAAAGATTGTGTTGACCCGAATAAGGCTTTTAATAATCTGACTTTTAGGGCACCTTCTATTCCAGAGGTTAAGATTTTCACTGATGGTTCCAGAATTTCTGTGAATAATGGTAGTGACCTTATGGGATCGGCTGTTTGGTTACCAAATGATAACATAAGTATCATGTATAAGTTGAATCATTTATCTAGTTCGTTTGAAGCCGAGGCCTAGGCGATTTTCAAGGCTATTGATATTACGAGGTCTGGCTATTAAATAACGAGACTGCTTATGAAAAAGAGTTTTATTTTAAAAATTATTCTACAATTGAATGCTCCCCTTCAATGTACTCCCCTCCCCTCGTCACACACCGTTCCATTCGTTTTTTCCATTGGTCAAAGCAATGCTGGAAGTCTTCTTTTGTAAGAGCATTTAGGAGCTCCGCCGATTTTCGCTTCACCTTTTCCATCGACTCGAACCGGGTTCCTTTTAAGGCAGACTTGATCTTCGGAAACAGGAAAAAGTCACAGGGTGCTAAATCAGGCGAGTACGGCGCGTGTTCGAGCACTGGAGTGCCTCTAGCGGCTAAATAACGCTTCACAGACAGCGCGTTATGGACAGGTGCGTTGTCCTGGTGTAAGATCCACGACTTGTTTTTCCACAACTCCGGCCGTTTCTTACGAACTCGCTCTCGCAGTGTTGCCAAAACTGTCAAATAGTAAGTTTGGTTTACAGTTTGACCCTCTGGAACCCATTCAGTCATCACGATGCCGTTGATGTCGAAAAAAACGATTAGCATGGCTTTAAATTTTGATTTCGACATCCTTGCTTTTTTCATTCTTGGCGATGCAGGAGTTTTCCAGTGCATGGATTGCCGCTTAGTTTCAACATCGTATTGGAATATCCAGGTTTCATCGCAAGTGATGATGTTTTCCATCAATTCAGGCTCTTCATCTAACCTCTCAAGAAAATCTGAGCAGATCTGTTGACGGACGAGCTTTTGGTCAGGGGTCAAATTTTTTGGGACCAACTTCGCACAGACTTTCTTCATGTTTAATTCGTCATGTAAAATTTTTCTGACAGTTTCTTTATCGGCGTTTACAGTCTCAGCAATCATCCGAATGCTCATACGACGATCTCCGCGCACAATTTCATTGATTTTGGTCACTGTTTGCGGAGTTGAAACAGAGACAGGTCGACCTGGACGTTGGTCATCTTCGGTGCTCTCTCGGCCTTCAGAAAACCGTTTATACCATTCGAAAACACGCGCACGAGATAGAGAATTTTCACCATAGGCCTCTTTCAACAACTTATAGCACTCAGTCGGAGTTTTTTTTAATTTAACGAGAAATTTCACATTGATCCGTTGCTCGTGTTTTTCGTCACACATTGTTATCGGCACGAGAAAAAAACAAATTCGTTTCTAACCTCTATAGAAAAAATACTACTACTGCGACAAAAACGTGTTTTCGTACTGGAATAGTAGACACTTCCAGCTATCCAACGCTGCATTCGTTTCCCACCCTACCCCTCTAGGACGCCTTCTGCGCGCGCAGTCTCGTTATTTAATAGCCAGACCTTATATACTGGTTAATAATATTAAGTTTGTGAACATTTGTTCAGACTCTTTAAGTTGTCTGAAAGCAATCTCTTCCGGATATCCGAATAGTTATAAATTGAATCTCTGATTCAGGATATCATTTATAAAATATATTTTATTCGAAATAGTCATCAGGAAATCAATATTAGATTGTCATGGTGTCCATCCCATGTGGGTATTGTCGATAATGAAAAGGCCGATAAGATTGCTAAATTGACGGCTACTCACAGTATGTTACTTAAAAATAAAGTGGATTATAAGCATCGTCTGGCTGCCTTCCCAGATTATTATTATTATTAGGCGTCAGGAACTCGAAAGCTCATTGCCGCAAATACCAAATCCCGCCACTGTTCCCGTCCCTTAGCCAGATCCCTCCATTTGTGACCCTCGTACCCCATTTCGTTAAGGTCCATTCTAATATTATCCTCCCATCTACGTCTTGGTCTACCCAATGGTCTTTTCCCATCCGGTTTACCAATTAGTACTTTATATGCAATTCGATTCTCATCCATACGCGCCGCGTGACCTGCCCATCTTAATCAACTTATTGAGATTGAAATTTTTCTTTCTTTATTGATGGCTCATGTTTCCTTGTCAAACATTAAAATTATCAATTTATTTTCATGAATAAATGCAATTTAAACATTGAATTTGAATTGTACTTGTTTTGATACACGGTCTTGCACTTATGATGCTCAGTTGCAGTTGATCTGTACACCGATTGAGACGACACCTGATTCTCTGTCTTTGTAATTACAAAGATACATTTGAAGATCTCTGGGATTATGTTGGCAATCATTACACTGAGTAGTAACTTTTAAGCAGAGTCTCTGTCCCCGAAGAGACGCTTATGCTGGATCATTAGATCCTTTCTATGTATAGTACTATGACCCAATCATAGGGTCGAAAATCCATACAGGGGAATTAGAAGAAGAAGAAGAAGAAAAAGAAAAAAGTTTCCGTTAGCTAGTCAAGAATCAAGTCTCTGTATATTGCATATATTAATAAAGATTATGATTATTATTTATGATTAATAGTGTATTAATGTTATAAATAGTCCTTCCTATTGTATATGTAGTAGCCTTACAAAACCTATACTTATCTCACTTCAAGTTCCAAAAGTGTACACTAGTTCAGCCACAAAAAACAGACCTCATAAATCCAGCAAGTTGCGTACTTATCTTAAAATACATTTTCCATATTTTACCGACATTTATAGTGTGATCATCCCCCCTCTACCCTGTATGTTACCTTATAATAGCCTATTTAAACTCTGAATCTATATATCTAGATCGGTATTTATAGTCAGAGCTTATATTTAAGATTGTTTTAAATACAGTCTTAAGAAGTCACGAACCAATCAGAGGGCTGTATTAGCGTCTTAAGACATTACTTAAGACAATCTTGAAATAAGATCAGATTATGAATACTGCACCTAGACACATTTTGTAATATTTTGACATCAAAGAGAGGCTTTAATCCTTTCGCCTCTCTCTAGGTGGCGCGGCCGCCTGGCTGTTTCAGGTTTATCATACACTTTCCCTTCGCACTGGCCTTCGAATTCGCTGTCGGTTCTACGGTAAGAGCCATTACAATTCAGAAGAATAATTTACAATTCGATCGCCGCGTTTTTCTACCGAATTCTTTCGTTTTGAGTGAAAACGCGTCGAATAAATCTAATTTCATTAAAACCGGAGGTGAGATGGTTATTCTAAGGATTCGAGAAGACGCTAATCATGTTATGGATACAAATTTTACTAATGCCAGAGAGAAACCTGAGACAGGACATGACGGCCCAAAACCTGTAACCGCAAAATGCTGCCGCGCACTACTGCCCTCTGACAAAGTAGATGTGAATTACATAGCAAGGTCCTTCTGGTTTTTCTGAGGGTACATACGTCCACTTTTGAAGGCTGCACAGATGATAAATCAATATTTGGTTCGTATAATCGTGCTGCATTCATAAATTGTGGATCAGAAATATTCATCTCTACAATCTTACGTGCGCGTGATGTTTATTTCGCTTAAAAGTATTAACATTAAGGTTATCCATGTGAAAATTTTTCTCAGAATTTTTTATATAATTTTTTTCAGAATCTCCATGTAATTTTTCAGAATTACTATATAATTTTATAACTTTTTCACATTTTTTTATATGAATTGGAACATTTCTCAGAAAATCTACATCTTTTCTCAAAATTTTTCATATACTAGAAAAACCCCTCTATTATGAGATAAGCCCCTCATATGAGATAGCAGCGTTTCTGCTAAACTAATAAACGCTATCTATTCCACCATGAATTTATTGCTCTTGGATTGAAAATTATTTAGTAGAAAATTCATTATTAAATCATGCCTGTAGTTACTGTAAAATAAGATTTTAGATTCGGATATTTTCGAGTTTCATTAAGATGAGCATTTAAACCTTGTTTATTATTTAATAAAAAAATAAATATTTGGCAATAAATTCTTCATGTAGTGATAGAGTAAGGTCGTACTAATAGAAAAATACGGGATATGTTGAATTGTTTAATTACTAATTATAGAAGTTAGATTTGATGATTGTAAAATCATAAGGCCTAGAATAATATGAGAAACCCAGAATATTTCTAATATGAAATAATCCATGCTCCTATGTTGTAGTGAAAATCATTGCTAAAGTATAAATATTATTGTACAATAATAAGACAACCGGAATGAACGTCGAGTGTCTATTTTTATGATGCTTGATTTCAACTACCTGAAAACGAGTTCTGGGTAATCTATTGCATACATTTTTTGCGCATGTTGGCTGTGTTTGTTTGTATTTTAGAAACATTAAATAAAGTTTTTTAATTGCAATACTGATGTACTTTGCGTTTTACTATTAATTTCTCGGGGCATCTCATATTAGGAGCACAATTTTTTGACTTTGCGATTTGCTCAGTTTTTAAATTTTTTTAATTAAAAAAAAAATGGAATTTGAATTAAATTTTATGTAACGTTATCTTAAAGTTTATTAAATTCTCTTCAAAATGATCTATTATTTTTTTTAATTCTGTCTATAGACTTCTAGCATCTACCCAAAATGAAATCTTATAATAAGGGCCTTTCCTCTATATATTAATTATGAAATATAAGATTATTAAGATTTTTTTGTAAGTATAATTTCTGATAAAATGTTATAAACTCTAAAAAATTTTTAAATATTTTTTAAAAATTATGAGATAAGAAATTTCAGAATATTTCAGAATTCACCTGTATGAAAAATTTTGAAAGAAAATAACTGATCCGAATATTTCTGACTATTTCCAAAAAATATTGCAATTCGTATAAAAATTATGACAAAAACTTTTACAGGGATATTACCCCTTTTCCATTTTTGCAAATGTGTTAATTATTTATATTTTAAATAAACTATAAATATATAAAAATTATGTTTCAAGTATTTTGTTTTCATTAAACACATTTTTATAGTTAACTTATTTTATTTGTTATTATTTTCTTATTACAATACTAAAATTTGAAAAGCATAAAATGATAAAATTAATCTAAACATTTTTTGTGTAAGTATTTTAAATATTTAAAATGCAAATAAGTTTCATTGCGAAAATTAGGTATTTTGTAAATAAGAAAATATATTTTGTTAACAATAAATAAAATTAATTAAAAGAAGAGTTGATGAGCTAAGCTGGTTAATTATATGTGCTTGTAATTATAAATTTTTATACAAAAATTGAAACATTTTCCATTGTGTTTATCGACATTTATAATATACCAATCCCCCCACTCTACTCTGTGTCGCCTTATAACAGCTTATTTACTCTTTGAATCTAAATATTTAGATCGGTATTCATAGTCAGATTTTATATTCAAGACCGTCTTAAGTACAGTCTTAAGAAGTTACGAACCAATCAGAGGGTCGAGAGTTTCAATCCGAATTATTTTATTTATTTATAGACCAATATAACTATGCAATTTCTGCATCGCAATGAAACTTTACATAATACATCTTGTATATTTAAAGTACTTATACAAAAAAATTGAAATTTTTGTAATTATCTTATAATATATATACTTTCCATACATTTCCATTAGAGCACACATAAAAAAATTGTTTCTTAATAAAATTATTTTTTATACGTTTTAAACCATCCTTACGTTTTTCAATTTTTGTATTTCTTATATATATATATATCTCAATGTGAGCTAAACATAGGCTATAATTATACGTATTATATGTATATTTACGTTTACGCAATTTTTCTTTGCTATAGCTAGCTGCTAAAGATAGCTAAATAGTATTAATATTTGATATTGATTTGTGTGCGTGTGTATATATACAAGTGTCTCAGCATATATTAAGCTGTTTGTTTCAAATTTTGTTAACCCAAAATTGTATGTACATCTTCGTTAAAAATAAACGACATTTAAATTTAGAAAAAAGGTTTTGAAGCTCGAAATTTCTAAAGCTTTCAAAAGCTTGCTATATTTTTTTAGTTTATGTGAGTTTTATAATTTTCACATATAACTACGAGCTGAAAAAAGTGAAAAAATTTTTTCTCACATTGTGATCTGTCACGTGCCCAAAACAAATTTGCGAAAACTGTCCACTATCTATCGTGAAAATTTGAAGTTTTCGCTATAAAATTTCGCTGTTCTTTATTTTTAATATTCGTACAATTTTTTTATTTTAAATTAAATAAAAAGAAGTAATCTTGATTGTTCATTATTCCAACAAAAATCATCGTATTACAATTAAAAAATTAGATTTCTAAAGCTGAAACGTTGCTCTATCGAGTCGACTTAGCAATAAAGCATACTTCGTATAATTTTTTTACTTATTTCTATATATAAATGCCAATTAAAAAAAAAATAGAATATATATGCAATTGAATTACAAATATAACATTACTTTCCTTTTATAAGTATTGCGGAATGATTAAAGTGAGAGTATAGTCATATTTTTAACTCAAA
>NW_017304684.1:184208-208031 GCF_001594115.1 Trachymyrmex septentrionalis
AAATTGGCAATTATATCATTCGATAGAGCAAAGTTTTAAGCTTTAGAAATCTGTATCTTTAATTAATACGATGATTTGTAACGCAGTTATGAGTTGTAATGTTTTTTTTTACTTAACCCGCGAATAATTCAATAATAAAAAAATCACTTTTTTTAAAAACGAATTTTTAGGGAAAACTTTAAACTTTCACGTTAAAAATTTCGCAATGAATATGTTCGGTATATAATTTTAAGTTAACAAAATTTGAAATGAATTTTCCGAACAATTTAATATTATTTAACACACGATTAATTGTGTAAGCATATTATATAAGCGCAATGGAAAAAAGAAACAAATGTTATATGAGGTTTGATTAGAAATGTTTTAAAAGTTATAAACAGTTGTAATGGAACATGAAATAGAAAATAATAGATTTTACATTGCACAAAATATGGAAACGTACATTTCATGCATGGAAAGATCGAACGTTTATCTCGTGAGAATTAACATATTACTTACTATTTTTAAATGATTCAGTATTATTCCGATCTGTGTGAAAATATATGATATTCGTTTACTTCTAAGACAAAACTTCTGCACTCAAAAAGATTATAGCTGTTAGATTTCCATTGTCGCAAAATAGTAACTGCTGTCAAAATATCAATATTTCGCTAAAATATCACCAAAATATTTTATTTCAATATTTGTTCTTGACTTAGCAATAAAGCATACTTCATATAACTTTTTTTTTCTAATTCCTACATATTTGTTAGATATAATGTTCCCACAAAGAGAAGTTGTCCAATAAATCCCAAAGCACCTTACATGCATATATATTATATGTAAATTATACCATGTGCGTGTATGTGTGAGTATGTGTATGTGTATTTATTAATGTATTTACATTGTACGTGATCGATCGATCAAGAAAAATCGTAAGGAAATTAAAAAGAAACATTATGTATATAAAACTCTATACTTGTAAAAGTATCAAATTAAAAAAAAAAATACTTTTTTATCAAGTTACTGACTGTTGAAGGCATAATTTTAAGGATCATATAGAACAATGTGATCTTTGTTAAAATACAGAACCATAAACATAAAAATTTTTCGAAAAACAGCATGTTACAATACAAATTTCAAGCTTTAAAATGTTTTTTTATCTTTGTCTGCGATGACTTTTACCGAGTTTTGATGATCTGATAACTGTGCAATTCTGAACGCTTTGAAAGTGTTCTCTTGAATATTTTACATATTACTTGTGTAACATCGCAAAATTATTAAACAATTCTTAAGAAATAGATAAATGTCTGCAATAATATATACGACTGTACTACAAACATAAACATTATTATAAAATATATTTTAATATGAAAGTTTCAACAAAATAATACTTTACAATCTAATACATCCAATATCGAATGTTCTCTTTTTGGTTTTATTAGATAACTATAATGTATCTGAAAATGATATCAATTATACGTAATCCAAAACGAAATAAACTGTATGTTCGCTGCCATAATAAAATGTTAAATTAATAATATGCAGAAATAAATATAATTTAATTTTTCTTTGCAATAAGATAATAGTTTTCAGTACATTTTATCTATTCTATCGATTGCAAAATATTAGATCTGTTTTCTGTGGCTGAACCATTTGTACACTTTTGAAATCTAAAGTGAGATAAGTACGTCTGATATTTGGCGAAAGCAAAAATTAAAGAAAGTTTTCATGCAATCTGGTACAGGAATAAAAAAAGGATCTTATTGAATAATATTTAAATATAACTTGAATTCACTGTTTATTTTCTCGCTTTTAATGTCATAATTTCGGATAGCAATAGTGGAGCATTAAATGTTAAAATGGAAAACTTTGCATTAAAATGATTTAAAGTTGATTTAATTTAATTAATGTTAAAGAAAAATGATATTTCGTGCTGGAATGATTCGACATAAACACATCACGTAAGAATAATTCTTTGACATCAATGAAAAATGTCAACTTTTAAGAAAACTTGCATTTTTTTTTCTAAAAGAACTACAAATGTCTAGAGGATTCTTTTCAAACATGGATACACAAATTTATTTTAGTTTTCCAAGTGCTTTTGAATTCTTTTTCGTGCAATTTGATCAAATTTGAATAAAAAATTGTGATTATATTTTATATTTTTCCTACGAAATACTTAGACTTCCTTATATAGTGTCACGATCGAAAAATATTCTTTACTTTTAAATGCAATTTAAAATTACACATATTTATTAGAAAATACAATATAAATATATTTCACATTTATTTATTTAAAAACTTCGGTACCTAAAGTAGACTATAGTTTTTATTTAAATTGATTTTCTGTTTAAATTGATTTAACTAACATAATACTACATCAATTTTATTTGCTTGGATACGATATTTTATCCAAACGAGAGAAAAATTCCGAAATTAGTTATTATAGTAGAATATATAATACAAGAGGATAATAGCGTACAATATGAAATGGCAGTCTTATTATATCAAGTATTATTATCACTAATAATAGAAGGACGAGCTCTCGTTGTCTTATAATTAGTCACCTTTGGTGCGCCTAGAGTGAAGGAGGCAGCGAGAACGTAGTGCGAGAGAGTCAAAGTTAGTCCTCTTCTACCGCCTAAAACAAGCCTTGCTGGCCGAAGCACAATCGCACGCGAATATGGGCTCAGGCCTTTGCGAGTGTTGCGTGACAGTGTTGTCACGACAGTGCCGCTTACCGGTGTATCCGCGTATCTCCGTCCACATAACGTAAAATGCCGTAGCAATAAGCACAATATAATTAGAATAGATTGATAATTATTTTAGCATCCCAACTTTTCCAAAAATTGTTAAGACTCTGTCACTGTAACAATAAATATATAAAAATTCATGTATTTTTCGTATATGTCTTATTATACGTATATTCAATATGACTGCAGTAAAGAGTCAATTTTCATAACTTGAGATAAAATAGCGGTAATACTTGATATAATAAGACTGTCATTCCATATTGTACGCTATTATCTTCTTGTATATTCTATTATAATAACTGGTTTTAGAATTTTTCTCTCGTTTGGATAAAATACTGTATTCAAGCAAATGAAATTAATGTATTATGTTAGTTAAATCAATTTAAATAGAAAATCAATTTAAATAAAAACTATAATCAACTTTAGGAAGTTTTTAAATAAATTAATGTGAAACATATTTATATTGTATTTTCTAATAAATATGCGTAGTTTTGATTGCATTTAAAAATAAGGAATATTTTCCGTTCGTGACACTGTATAAGGAATTCTAAGCATTTCGTAGGAAAAATATAAAATATAATCACAATTTTTTATTCAAATTTGATCAAATTGCACGAAAAAGAATTCAAAACCACTTGGAAAACTAAAATAAATTTGTATCCATGTTTGAAAAGAATCCTCTAGACATTTGTAATTCTGATTTAAAAAAAAAAATGCAAGTTTTCTTAAAAGTTGACATTTTCCATTGGTGTCAAAGAATTATTCTTACGTGATGTATTTATGGTATTAGAGTTGAATTATTCCAGCACAAAATATCATTTTTCTTTAACATTAATTAAATTAAATCAATCAATTTAAATCATTTTAATGCAAAGTTTTCCATTTTAACATTTAATGCTCCACTATTGCTATCCGAAATTGTGACATTAAAAAAGCGAAAAAATAAACAGTGAATTCAAATTATATTTAAATATTATTCAATAACAGATCCTTTTTTTATTCCTGTACTAGATTGCATTAAAACTTTCTTTAATTTTTGCTTTCGTCAAATATCAAATGTACTACCTCACTTTAGATTCCAAAAGTGTACAACTGGTTCAGCCACAGAAAACAGATCAAATATTTTACAATCGATAGAATAGATAAAATGTACTGAAAACTATTTTCTTATTGCAAAGAAAAATTAAATCATATTTATTTCTGCATATTATTAATTTGACATTTTATTATGGCAGCGAACATACAGTTTATTTCGTTTTGGATTACGTATAATTGATATCATTTTCAGATACATTATAGTTATCTAATGAACCGAAAAGAGAACATTTGATATCGAATCAAAAGATTGTAAAGTATTATTTTGCTGAAACATATTTCCATATTAAAATACATTTTATAACAATTTATTGTTTATGTTTGTAGTACAGTTTCGAATATATTATTGCAGACATTCGTCTATTTCTTAACAATTGTTTAATAGCTTCAAAGTTACAAAAGTATAATATACGTAAAATATTCAACAGAGAACATTTTCAAGGCATTCAGAATTGTACAACTATCAGATCATCAAAACTCGGTGAAAAATCATCGCAAAGATAAAAAAACGTTTTAAAGCTTAAAACTTGTACTGTAACATATTTTTAGATGTTTTACAAAAAATTTTATGATTCTATATCTTAACAAAGATCACATTGTTATATTCTTAAAATTATGCACATTCAGCCAGCAGCTTGATAAAAAATATGTTTTAAAAAAATTTAATATACTGTTACATAAAAGTATAGAGTTTTATCTATACAAAATGTTTCTTCTTAATTTCCAATTTTTCTTGATTGATCGACCACGTACAATGTAAATACATTAATAAATACATGTACACACACTCACACATACGCGCACATGGTATATAATATATATGTATATAGAGTGCCTTGGGATTTATCGGGCAATTTCTCTTTGCGGGAACATTATATCTGACAAATATGTAGGAATAAGAAAAAAAAAATTATATGAAATATGCTTTATTACTAAGTCAAGAACAAATATTGAAACAAAATATTTTGGTGGTATTTTGGTGAAACATTGACATTTTGATGGTAGTTACTATTTTGCGACAATGGAAACTTAACAGCTATAATCTTTTTGAGTGTAGCCTTTATCTTAGAGCTGAACGAATATTATACATTTTCACACAGATCAAAATGATGCTGAATCGCAAAAAAAATAAGTAAAATATTAATATTCGCACGAGACAAACGCGATCTTTCCATGAAATGTACGTTTTCATATTTTGCGCAATGTAAAATCTACCAAATATGTCATTTATTCATAAATGAAAGCTAATGTTCAAAACTTAAATGAAGCTTAAACGATTTATCCGATTAAAACTTTTGCTCAAGTGTATGAGGTACAAGATTTAGGAAATCGGTTAAGATTGGTGGTTATGGCACATAGAAGAATCAAAATTATTAATCAAATTTTTGAAGATGCCAATTCAAAAGTAGAACACAATATGAAAAATACATTTAATTATTGCATTTGCATATTGTACAATAAAGTGACATTTTATAGAAATTTAATGTTCTGTTAACTGATAAAAATTTTCTTATATAATATTATATATTATAATATAGAGCTATGAACCATTTTTGCTTCAGCGTTGGATAACTCGATGAAAAAAAATCGAACGGAGCTTCGTAACAAAGCAAATTAAAGGCAAAGATTCGCTCTTTCAAATGATGTAAATCGCATTTGTATACAATTTTTAGTCCACTCTGTGGAACTCCGCAAATTTCGTAAAAAATTTTAAGATTTTATATCTTTATTTATGTTTGTATAACTTCATGAAATCTCCATGAGATTGTTTTTTAAGTAGCGATCTGAAAAGTAAACGTTTCAACCTGTAAAATGCTAGAATAAAATCTTAATAAAATTATACTCATTCGACATGTTTTTACGAAAGAATCTGGCAAAAAACCCGGCTTCGTAAATCGAGTTATTAAGCGTTAAAGTTGGAAACTTTAGAGATTATATATCTGTCATCCCGACTCAATATAGCGCTATGTATACGTTCTGTTTTATACAAATTCACTGCTTTAAAAACAAAAATCCATTGCTTTAAACACACAAATTCTTTGCATTAGCAATGAATTTGTGTTTTTAAAGGCCAATTTCACCAACGCCGATCAAGCTTAATCGTAACCCGCCAACGGGAAAGAAACGAACTTTTTAATGTCAACCATAGACTGATTTTGACCGTAATTAATAGTTTCATAGAGCGTTCACACCTTGACGGAAAAGCAGAACGCGGAAAAGCGGAAGCCAATCAAAACTCACAGAAAAACAGGGGATCGATTCTTGAAACGAGGGAAAATTACAAAAGTAAGCGAATTAATTATAATATAATACTGATAATTTCGTTGGTCAACACCTAGTAAATTTTTATAATTTTCACCTTGTTTAAAGATACAGAATCGATAGGCAGAAGCGGACAAACGGAATGTACCGCCTACTACTACCGCGAGTTCCGATTAGCTTCCACTTTTCCGCTTTCCGCTTTTCTGTCAAAGTGTGAACCCGGCCTCAGAGTGCAGTCCTATAGTGCGGAATTGGTGAAACGCTCGTAATTGATCGTGGTTTTATTCAGCCGATTTCGTTTCGCTAAAATGTGTTTTCCTATGTGAAATTTCCGGAACGCGCAATTAGCGCTGACCAATCACAAGAGCCTTCCCGTAGATCACTTTCATCCATCAGAATAGCGATTGTCATTAGCTCGCATTGATTGCGTATCTGCAAGTTCCGATCCATGGGATATATAAAACTAAATTTCTGTGGATTGAAAATCACACAATCATACAGAACATTGCCTTGTCTTCATTTTATGTACCCATTTTGATTTCGATTTACATCCGAGAGAAGAGAGATTTATAGCATATTCGGTCTGAGGAGATTTGTTCCAATCTGGGTTGGATTAATGATGTTAGATACTTTCTTATTGGTAGAACGAGTAACGTCAGCAGAATATTATCCAATCCAAATTAGTGCAAATCCGCTCGGGTCGAAAACGCTATCAGAGATTTTAGATTCCACTCGAGTGTTACCCAGATATCACTCCATTCTTGTTATTTACTGAATATTAAACAAGGATGACATAACACTCAGAGAACACCCAGATGGGAATTCGAACACACCTCAACATGTTGATTAATCATGCGCGGCCAATAAATTTGCGCAACAGAAAATGGCGAAATCGGCGGAATGAAGCCATAACCAATCACGAACATACCGCAGTTCCGCATCCCTTGGGAGCGCACCCTTGGGAGAATGGTGCGGAATTAGAGGAATTAGCCGTTTTCTGTAGCGCAAATTTATTTTTTTTGCAGATTCCGCCGATGCCTGCATGTGTGCGTATACATGTACTACATATGTATACTTATAAAAACTAACCTCGTTAAGCTGATTCAATCGTGCTTTTGAATATATCTTATCAATCAAAATTCTTCTTTTTCATGAAATAAGAGGAAAGGAAAGATTCTGATTCTTATGCACTATGCGTTATGTGTCATGCAAAAGTCTGCTGTGGCCTTATTTCTTTGGCAGACTCCGCCGACGCTTGCGTATACACGGCAGGAATGATGTCCCTCGGAAAGTAGTTTATTTCGTGTCGATGATACAAAGCAAAATCCTGTTTTCTGATTAGTTGCAGTGCGTCATACGACGCACGTCGGATCCAATATGAATGTAGCAATTGATCCGAAGGAATTAATTTCCTATGTCCCATTGAGCGGAACTTGCGAATGCAGAATCAATGCGAGCCGCTATTTCAGTAGATCTAAACTAAATAAAGCAGAAGAATGAAAATTTTATTGCAGTGTCTACAGTGTATGCTTGCATCGCAATATTTCGTCGATGTGACCAACTTCTGAACCTGAATAATCATCGATTTCAAAGACTAATCACGGTTCATGAGATAGAGCGACACTTTTTTTGTCAAACTTTTAGTTATTTTTATGCGAAAACGCATCGATGTGCTCACAGTTTTTCGACGACAATCTCGATATTTGGATATACCTAGGCATTTAATTATGCGACAATATATCGACTAAAAGTATTTTTATCAATATTTGATTTGAGGTAACCAGAAAACCCAATATTATATATAATATAGCTTTAACCACAATCGCACTTATTCAACACCTCCGCGATCGCGTGATCGTAATAATAATAACGTCAATAACTTCAACTTATAATCTCTGCAGAGTGTAGAATGTGCAGAACCGTCACAGCGCTGGCAACGCTTGCCATGTGTGATGTGACCATACATTGCTAGCGCCACATTTGCCTCTTGTGTAAACTTTAGGAATCTAATTTTATTGGCTGTGTTCTGAAATTAATTGCCAGTACTGAAAAAATTATAGTGCACGTAACGTAAACTGCAGATTTTCAGTACTGACAGTGAATTTTGAAACACAACTTTAATTGTGATACGATTATTTTTGTCGAAATTATGAGGAATCAAAAGTCACAGAATGCTTCTTTTTATTTAATGCAAAATAAAAAAATTGTAAGGACATTTAAAAGAAAACAGTTTTGTAGCGGAAACTTCAAATTTTCATGATAGATAGTGAAAAATTTTTACAAATTTATTTTGAGTACGTGACAGACCTACAAAGCGAGAAAAAAATTTTTAACTCTTTCAGCTCGTAGTTTTATATATATCAAAATTAGAATTGTATATATCAGAATTTACATAAATTCAAAAAATATAATTAGCTTTTGAATGTAGAGATGTCATACTTCTAAACCCTTTTCCTAAATGTAAATTTCGTTTATTTTTAACAAAGATGTACATACAATTTTGGCTAACAAAATTTGAACCGAACAACTTATTATAATAAATGCTGAGATAATAAATGCTTATAATAAATGCTAAGACATCTTGTATACGCACGCACGCACGCACGCACGCACGCACGCACGCACGCAATCAATAGCAAGTGTTAATACTATATCTACACTTTAGCAGCTAGCAAAAGAAAAATTGCGTACATCTAAATATATGTAAAATACATATAATTATACTTATGTTTAGCTCACATTGAGATATATATGTATGTATATATGTACACATATATCATGTATACATATATACATATATGTATATATGTATATATATATATATGTGTGTGTGTATATATAATATATATATGAAATACAAAAAATAAAAATTATAGCAATGGTTTAGAATATTGTGTATAAAAAAAAATTATTTATTAAGAAACGATATTTTTTTTATCTGTGTTCCAGATGATAGAAATGTATATATTATTATATAAGATAATTAAAAAAATCTCAACTTTTTTGTATAAGTACTTTAACGACGTATTATGTAAAGTTTCTCACTATGATACAGAAATTGCATGGTTACATTGTTCCGTAAATAAACAAAGTATTTTAGGTTGACACTCTTGACATTGTTTGAATTTTTGCGTATAAAAATTGATACGTACCATTTGGTACAAGCACATACAGTTAATCAGTTAGGTTCATCAACCCTTCTTTTAATTTGTTTTATTGTTAACAAAATATATTGTTTCCTTATTTACAAAACATTTAATTTTTGCATCGCAACGAAACTTATGATTGCATTTTAAATACTTAAAGTACTTACACAAAAAAAGTTTAGTTAATTTTGTCATTTTGTGTTTCAAATTTTAGTATTGTAATAAGAAAATAATAACAATATTATTCCACGAGTGCTTTCTATTGTATATTATGATCGTGCGTTTCGCAGGTTTTCTCCGTGTTCAGATTTATTTTTGGAATGTCAATGTGAATCTTGCAGTCTACTTCATTAGGGCGAAGAGCAGCCTGATACTAAGCTGTTCCTCCGGGCTGTTTCCCTTTATATTACGCTGTTTGTTGAAGTGGTGAAGGGAAAGAAGAGAATTGTGAGGGGGGGGGGGAGAGGTGAAGGAATATATAATATTCGATCAGTTTTCAATAACCGGGAAAATAGTCTTTCATATTTTATTTATGTTGTAGTCATTATCTCTATTTAGATTGTTATGATGTTTTTGTATCTCTATGGCTTCTCTATACTTTCTTGGAAAGTATAATGTAATGTTGGCTATTGTGTCGTTTTGTCAAACAGTATTTGATGTCCTGTTTCGATGTTGTATTCTGATAATGCCGACTGTGTGGTGTGTTTTAGCCTGATATCACGGTATTTTTTTTATCCGTAGGTTGACCATTCTTCTAGTTTCTCCAATGTATGTCCACAGGAATAAGGTATTTTTTATACTCCTGCAGAGTTGAGTGGAGATTTTTGATCTTTAGGATTTCTTAAAATTTGTCTTATGGGTGATTTGAAGATAATTCGGATATTGTGTTTGTGTTTAATATTCTGCTAATCCGATCTGTTGTTCCTCTGACATATGGGAGAATGGATAAGATTCTTTTGTCTAGTTGTCTAGTGTGTATCAGAAACCGTTGTCTTATTTGCATGTTTATTGATTATTTTAGTTATAACTTTTTTGTTGTCCATTTTTCTGTAAAGCTAGTTTTAGGTGGTTAAGTTTTGTCTGTAGATATTCTTTGTCAGAAATGGTGAAAGCTCTATGTACAATTGAGTTGATTGCTGACTGTTTTTGTGCTGGGTAGTGGTGCGACTCAGCATGTAGATATCTATCTGTGTATGTTGGTTTCCTGTACACTTGATGGCTTAAAATATCGTCGCTTTTTTAGAGACAAAAACATCTAGAAAGGGGAGTTTTCCGTTTACCTCTATGTCTATAGTGAAGTGGATATTTGGATGTTGAGTGTTGAAGAAAATAAGAAATTTACGGAGTTCGACACTGCCGTGTCTCCATCATGAATGTGTCGTCTACATAGCGGAACCAAACTTATGATTTTTTGGCTGCTTTTCTGAGGATCTTTTTCTCAAAATGCTCCATGAAGATGTTGGCGATTACAGGAGAAATAGGAGAGCCCATTTCTGAAGTTTGTTCATAAAATTAGTTATTATAGGAGAAGTAAGTGGTTGTTAAGCAGTGCTCTATTAACGAAATGAAGTCGCAGGGGACTTCATATAAAACCTTTATTATGTTTAATGTTTAACTTTTATTGGGACTTGTGTAAAAAGAGATTTTACGTCAAAACTTACAAGCGGATCTGTAGGATGTAATCGGATTTTTTTTATCTTTTGTATAAAGTTTGTTGAGTTGCTTATGTGTGATTCGGATTTTTCAGTGAGAGATTGTAGTAGGTAGAGGGTTTGTGCTAGGTAGCGGGATAAGAGAAATTAGAAAGCGGGATCTCCTATGTATCAAAGGAACAACAGATCGAATTAGCAGGATATTAAACAAACAATATCCGAATTATCTTCAAACTCAAAAAGATAGAACAAATCTTAAAAAATCCTAAAGATCAAAGATCTCCATTCAGCTTCGCAGGAGTATACAAATACCTTGTTCTTGCGGACAAATATATATTATATTAGAGACCGGGAAAATGGTCAACCTACGAATAAAAGAACATCAACGTGATATCAAGTTAAAACCTGTCGCACAACATTACATTATACTTTCTAAGAAAGTATGTATAGAGAAGCCACAGAAATACAAAAACACACCCTAACAGTCTAAATAGAGATGATAGCTACAACATAAATAAAATATGGAAAACCTTCTCCCAGTTATTGAATATCGATCAATTTCCCTCACCTCCCCCCCCCCACAATTTTCTTTTTTCTCTCCACCACTCCAACAAGTAGCGTAATATAAAAGGAACGGCCCGGAGGAACAGCTCAGTGATGGGAGATGACAAGAATTCGTCTGCTCTAAGAAACTTTGTGCACATGGGTAAAGCTGAGCAGTCTTAACTGACGTACACATTTCATGTATTATAAAATCCCTAATAACGATGTCAAGAAAATTATTGGGAGAAAAGGAAGGTTTTTATTAAAGATACATAGCGTGTTTATGAATAAATAATAAATTTTGTCTTTTATTACGTCTGCAGCCGATTTATCATATGAATATCAACATATCGTTCGGAGAGATAACATTCGAGAAAGTCACTATAATGACATATAGTATCTAAGAGGTTAAAAGAGGAATAATTCATTACTATAACCTTAATTTAGGATAAAATTTAGAATGGGTTGTAAAGTGGGACAAAGTGTTAAAATTTGAGATTGTCCCTCTTAATTTGGAACGGTTAATCACTCAGATGTACCGGAGCCCCAAAAGCACCCGTATGTTCCATCATTGGATCGAGCTGCTACGTCATTTTACGCATGCGCACAAAGTTTACTAGAGCAGACGAATTCTTGTCACCTCCCATCACTGGAACAGCTCAGTATCAGGCTGCTCCTTGCCTTGATGAAATGGACTGTAAGGTTTACGAAACGTTAATATTCCAAAAATGGATCTGGAATCTGGACACGAAGAAAATCTAAGAAACGCATAATCTTTATATAAAATAATAACAAATAAAGTAAATAAACTATAAAAATGTGTTTAATAAAAATAAAATGTTTGAAACACAACTTTCATATGTATATAGTTATTTATTTAAAACATAAATATTACCACATTATTAAAAATGAGTATAATATCCCTGATGAAAATCATAATTTTTATACGAATTAGAACATTTTTCAGAAATAGTCAGAAATATTTGAAAAGTTTATCTTCTCTCAGAATTTTTTATACAAATAAATGCTGAAATATTCTGAAATTTTTCATCTTATAAGAAAAAATATTTTTGAATTTTATAGAAATAACATTTTATTAGAAATTATACTTACAAGAGATCTTAGAAATCTTACGATATTTCATAATTAACATATATGAAAAATTCTGAGAAAAAATGTAGATTTTCTGAAAAATGTTCCAATTCGTATAAAAAATAGGAAAAAGTTATATAATTATATAGAAATTCCGAAAAAGTATATAGAGATTCTGAAAAATTACATCAAAAATTCTGAGAAAAATTTTCACCAGAGATAACCTTAATGTTAATACTTTTAAACGAAACAAACATCACGCGCATATAAGATGGCAGAGATAAATATTTCTGATCCACAGTTTGTGAATGTAGCACATTATATGAAACAAATATCGATTTATCATCTACAATCTTGAAAAGTGGACGTATGTACCCTCAGAAATGTGGATCTTGCTATGTAATTTACATCCATTTTGTCAAGGGGCATGCGCAACAGCATTTTGCGATTACCGGTTTTGAGTCATCATGTCTTCTCTCAGATTTCTCTGTGCTAAATGCTGTTCGTGAAGCCAATAGGGCGATAACGTTAGCAAGCTTCATGAACGATTGTAGCGTAGCGTTAGTATCGTTTTAGGCCTTGCGCAATGGAGGAAATATTAGAAACCGGAATAGATATTAAGAGTTTAACTTATCAGAAATCGTGTATTTCGACGTAACTGGTATCTGATAGGTTAAAATCTTAATATCTATTCCTAATATTTCCTCCATTGTGCGCAGGGCCTAAGGCTGCTGACTACTCAACTAAGAACTTTACATTAACGGTGGCGACACTGAATCAGACGGCGGTCTGGCGAAACCGGTAGCAACACATTTAAGCACAAGTCCATGTTGTGTGCTCACCTGCGGCGCGCTGAGAATGAACGAGACAGAGACAGTCCTTCTCACACTAGTTGTTTCAAGCGACCAAAAATGTTTTCTCGGCAATCTCGTCCGCTCAGCGGCACTAGGCATCAACAAGGGGCGGTGGGCATTTTTAAATAACATACAAGTTTTAATAAATTGTAGTAATAGTGTACCCCTCCCGTTAATCCAGAATAGTATAAATCATGTTAAAACGCAACAGTTTACGAAATGTTTAATCGTTTATAATTTTTCATGCACGTTATATAGTATATCCCTTCTTCATAAATTTGAGTAACAAGAATAGTTCAATAGAAGTAGAATTTTACTGGAAAAAAATTATAAAGTAGCATTTCTTTTCATGAAAATCTTGAAAGGCCATCAGAAAAGAAATGTATATGTTTGAGACTCGAGACTTGTGAAGAAAATATGCGAAAAAAAATCGAATTGCAAAAAGCACGTTTTTTGTTTATAAAACGAAAGATATTGATTGTATGAAAAAAAATTTAATATGAAAAATGTAGGTATTTGAAATACCTACAAAATGAGATGTGGAACATTAAAATTGATCTATTAGTTAAATAGAAAAAAAAATACCGAAAAAGCCTTTTTTTCACTCACTCTTTGTTCATTGAGATTAAACAAAAACATAAAGCTTTGAAATTCTCATAAAATGTAGCCCTCGTAATGACGAACAAATCTAGCCCTGAACAAGCCTGAAACGTTCATTAGTTTTTGCAAAAAGCCATTTGTTTTTTTTTTTTCACTAAAAACTTGTCTGCGGAAAACTTAATTTCTTCATCTTTGAGCATAGCAATTTACAAAAGTGATTTTTTTTCTTCAAGAGTTGGACTATCGTACACTTAGTAACAAAACGATTTTTTGCAGTTAAATTATTATAAAACGACTTTAAAAAGTGCCTTTTTTCGTATAAAAAAATGGAATAATTCCGTTAATATGCATTATATCATAGCTGTGTGAAGCATTCGACAGCTGACATTTTTTTACAAATTTAAAAAAAAAAGATTATCCTTCGATTATTAGGAGCCGAGATAACAATTTTTTTCAAAAAATTACGGTGGCTTTAATTTTTAAGATTAAGAGTTCCGGCACTAATTTATCAAGGAAGAATTGAATTTGTTAAAAAATTCTCGAACTTTTTGCTGCCGAAAAAGTTTTTTTAAAACCGTTGGAAAGTTAGGAACGCGGGCGAGGCGGGCGGAGGATGGGGAAGATTGGACCGCTCGGCGACTCTCGCGTATCTAATTTCGTGCGTAAAATTTGCTAAATTTACATTTTCTCAGTAAATAAATTGATGTAGAAACATGATTTTTTTAAATCTGGGGTAGCTCGACGAGATATAAACAAATAGTTTAATCAAATGTTTCGCAAAATAATTGTAACCATGAAATTTTTAGTTTTTTGTATCTTGAATTTTTATTTTTTCGGTTTATTACTAAAAAAATCACGTTTAACTATTGAGTTTAACAGCACGTCTGATTAACAAATTTAGATCACATTAGCTACGTTTCTTTATTTAATATGCCGTAAAAAGTGTCCAATTTAGGACTAATGATTTGAACCGGGTAACAAGTTACCCGAATTATCTGGATATTCGCTCATTACTTGAAACCTGCGGATAATACCCGGGTATTAATCGTATTACCCGGACGCATTACCCGGTTACCCGTATTAATCATATTACCCGAGTGCCCGTGTCAGTTATATTACTCGATGATAAATGTTATCCGTATAAGTTTTTGTTTTTTGTCAATAAAATGTTATTTTCATGCATTAATGTCAAATCTTTACTTTCTACGATCACACATTCTGGAGCAATCGGAATTTAGATTAATTTAGAGTCATTAATCATGTTTTATCGAAAAAGTTGGATATGGAAGTATGCCGTTCCAGCGGAAGATGAGACAAAAGCAACTTGTAAAATATATGACGACGCTTTGTCATACAATGGATCAACATCAGCATTGAACAAACATTTAAAATATAAACACGAATTATCTTTGACTTTTGAAGACGATAAGTAAGTCCAGGCAAAAAAGTTTTATTATATGAGTTGATAATTATTTATAAAAATATGTAAACAGCACGTTTGTAAGCACGTTTGAGAAAAAGATCGAGTATCATTGTTACATTTAATAATTCCGTTTTATTGAAAAAAATGTTATTAAGATTTTAAAAATAGTCATTTGAATAGTTCTAATTGAATATTTACTTATAGTAAGTAAATACATATATACCCAAAATAAAAAAAATTACACTTCAATCAAATTAATGATACTTTTATCAGATGAATATATGTTTACACATAATAAATATTTAATTAGGAGCATTTAAATAAATATTTTTGTAATTTAGTAAATTTTTTTTCAGTATAGAGAGTTTAATTGTTAAGAATTGCGAAGAACATTTCTGTTTTGTGACGGATGGCTGGTATCCTTGTAAGGAAGGCTCGCTCGCCAAGGCGGCATGTAATCAACGCTGTCTCTCTTGATTGTAATAAGTTAGTTTTATTATACAGTTGAATTCCGTTTTTTTTGAAGCGGTAAACGATACTCATACTAAAAGGTTTGCGACACTTAAAGCGTTCGGTTCGATGCGTACACAGGTAGTTCGCCTTGGGATAACGTTGAATAACTTCGCGTTCGACAAAGTGTTTATTGCGAGTAGTGACGAGACGGGCAAATCTTATCGTAAGCGTTGGTAAGTCTCGCGTATTAGGCTGTCTCACGGTACGCGTATACTGTTCACATTATAGTAGCAGGTAGCGGTTATACGCGACGACGAGTCGGTTTGTTCGCATTTGTTCGCGAATCTGCGTTAAGAACGAGGAGCGATATTTTAACTATATTGATCGGGATCCGGTGGCGAGCTAATTATTTTCACACGAAGCGTGTGCACGATCGACGGTTTTCTCGGTTTGCGCAAGGGGGGTCGCGTGTCATTTTGCGACAAACAGCATGATTAGCACAGGATCGAGGTATGCTCGCTGTTTTAATCGCTTTGTGTCGACGAGCTATTTGTTCGCTCCGAAAATACGAAAAGACTATAACGATAATTCCGGAACAATTTCTTTAAGTTTTCTGTATTTTTTTCGCTAGCGTTGAAACCGACTCATTGGAAGGATATTGAATTTCCAACTCCATCGATATCTAATTCAAACTCTCAGGAAACGCCATGCAAAAAGAAGCGAACAACAGAAAATCACTTCTCTCATACGAAGCAAGAAAAATAACAAGAACTATAGAGCGTATGATTGCAATGTGTCAGTTGCCTTTTTCATTCGTACATAGCGACGGATTCATAGAATTTATGATAATCATAGAACCAAATTACCAAGTTCCATATCCACAAGCTATTCGTGCACGCTTAGAGTTAGCATATGACAAAATTAGAAAAGAAATCACAGAACACTTAATTAAGGCGTCTTCTGTTGCAATTACTACAAACGAATGGTCATCCAGAGCACAAGATGCGTATCTATCCGTGTTCAGTTCATTTCATTAATTTTGAATGGACTTTGCATAATTTTACGTTGGTCACAATACACATAGAAGATCGTCTCACGGATAATTTAGCTGCTACCTTGGAAATCATACGAGAAGATTGGGAGCTTAACAAAAAATTACATTCAGTGGTACATGATAACGCAGCTTCTATAAAAGCTGCGGTCCGATTATTAAACGATGTAAAATGTAGTATCAATTGCAGTGCACATATATTACAATTATGCTTCAAGAACGCCTTAGATACTGAATATCGTAATGTACTACTGTGATCAAAAAGTAAGGTGAATTTTTAATTTAAACTTCCCGCGCTAATCAATTCGAGCAAACTTTTTTATTTTTATGTTGGTACTACTGTTAGTGACATCTGTGGCAAATTTCATGTCAATGTCATCATTAGTCATATAGTTACGCTTGTGTTTTCTAAACTAAAAGTGATTTTGGCGATTTTTACAATGTCTGATTTTGCTGAGCAAAGAAGTGCCATTAAATTTTGTTTGCGAAATGAAATTTCGGCTGCGGAAACGTTCAGAATGTTGCAGAGGGCCTTCGGAGAATCGACTATGTCGCAGAAAAATGTTTATAAGTGGTACAAAGACTTCAAAGAAGGCAGAGAACGTACTGATGACTTGGAACGCCCCGGACGACTATCAACGTCAATTGATGAGCAACACGTGAAGAAAATCAAGGAATTGGTGCTCGAAAATCGTCGATTGACAATTAGAGACCTTGTCGATATGGTTGGCATTTCATTTGGTTCAGTTCAAACAATTTTGAAGGATCACTTGGGCCTTAGAAAAGTAAAATCTCGTTTGGTGCCAAAAACACTCAATTTCTTCGTGAGTTTTTCGCCAAAAATTCCACTCATATCGTTCCGCAACTGCCTTATTCACCTGACTTAGCTCCGTGTGACTTTTGACTATTTCCCAAACTCAAAAGACCACTCCGGGGACATCGCTTTGAATCTATTGAAGAGATTCAACGTGAATCGCTGCGCGCTTTGAAGGCTATACCGGGAAACGACTTTTTGGCATGGTTCGAGGCATGGAAAAAACGTTGGCATAAGTGCATTGTATCGTAGGGGGATTACTTTGAAGGGGATCAAATTGATTTGGATGAATAAATAAAGATTTTTTATTTTATAACAAAATTCACCTTACTTTTTGATCACAGTAGTATGTATAAAAGCAAGCAAAATTGTTAGTTATTTTAAGCATTCGAATATTGCAATTGGAACATTACAAAAGAAACAAATTCAACTTGGTTTGAAGGAAAAATGTAAATACCATTATGTTTAATCTTTTATATAATCGTAAATAAACAACCAAATAAACGGCGAAAGAAGAGTCAATAGGTTAAAAAACATTTAATTAGTTAAAATTATTAGGCGACGATACATGAACAGATACGGAACGGCGCATATAAATGTGTAAATGTATAAAAATGTATAAAAATATAAAAATATATATAACAAGTTTCGGCTACGAGATTGAGCCCTCTTCAGATGTAAAGCGCGATAAAATAAACGATAAGTAAAAAATCAGTAAAAAACAATTCATGTCGCAATTAACATAAAACGTAAAGAAGTAAAATTCAGATGGATCTCAAGAATACGATTGAGCAATCAAGATGTCCATTATCAAAGCCAGATCGCTAGATAAGACCGAAAAAGAACTTGTAAGAAAAAACAGACTTTAACAATTAGAAACGCCGCTATCACGATAAAATCGTAAACTCACCAGTAAACCCGAACGAATCAAAATGATCCCCCGTACATGCAAAGGTGAACCATGTGTTAGCCATAACACACCGGCAATAATGCACATACCAGAGCCGGACATGTCGGTGTCGCTCACGACGTGACCGCTCGCTTAAACGGAACACAACGCACTGAGAGAGGAGAGGAGACGGGCCGACAAAATCGAAAGTCATACTTTGTTTATGATCGGTATATACGCTTTGTGGAGACTTTCGGTGTCAGTTTGTAGATTCAGACTATTTTTTTGTTTTTTGATATGCAACATTTCAGAGATTAGCCGCTTTCTGTAAGAAGGTTCTTCCAGGATTTGAACATCGTCCCATTGAAAGTCATGATTATGAAGAAGTCTATGCTCGGTGATAACGGAGCGGGCAGAAGTTTTGTATCTAATATGGTTACGGTGTTCCGCAATTCTAGTTTTTAATTTTCTGACGATGATTTTACGTCTGCCCGACGTAAGATGCGTCGCAATCATTACATGAGATTTTGTAGACAACATTATTTTTTGATGTACGAAGACAATGCTTTAGCACTCCCATGGGCTCTCCAATATCACCCATAATAGCGGACCGAGTGATGAGGAGATTGGAGACGGTGTCCTTGATGTCGAGCGTTGACACAATATTTTACTATAGATATGTTGACGATATATGTACGGCGGTACATCCCTCACAAATCGATAGGTTACTAAACCTTTCAATTCATTCCATCCGCGCTTACAGTTCACCGTGGAAAGAGGCGAAAATGTAATAAATTTCCTAGATATTACCGTGTCAGTTATTGAAAATCAATGTTATTTAGACTGGTACCGTAAGCCAACGTTTTCAGGTAGATTCTTGAACTTTCATTCGAATCATCCTTTGACACAAAAAAAAGGTACCATCTTCTCGTTAGTCGACAGAGCCTTTTTATTATCTGACAATATATTTCACACTAAAAATTTGACTTTCATTATCAATATCTTACTCTTAAATGACTACCCACTCGATTTTATTTTTGACACCATGAACCAAAGAATAGAAAATTTAATTAAAAAAATTCACAACGTACATAACGTCACAACCGATAATGATGTTACGAAGGAATCTACCTCGTGGCTTACGGTCCCCTTCATTCCGTCTCACACAGAAAAATTTAGAACATTGCGTAAAAATAAAGGCGACATCAGAATAGCTTTCCACAGCCCTAATAAAATAAGCAAGTACATCAGAGTCCAAAAGGACACTTGTCCTCGTACATCAAAAAATAATGTTGTCTACAAAATCTCATGTAATGATTGCGACGCATCTTACGTCGGGCAGACGGTCAGAAAATTAAAAACGAGAATTGCGGAACACCGTAACCATATTAGATACAAAACTTCTGCCCGCTCCGTTATCACCGAGCATAGACTTCTTCATGATCATGACTTTCAATGGGACGATGTTCAAATCCTGGAAGAACCTTCTTACAGAAAGCGGCTAATCTCTGAAATGTTGCATATCAAAAAACAAAAAAATAGTCTGAATCTACAAACTGACACCGAAAGTCTCCACAAAGCGTATATACCGATCATAAACAAAGTATGACTTTCGATTTTGTCGGCCCGTCTCCTCTCCTCTCTCAGTGCGTTGTGTTCCGTTTAAGCGAGCGGTCACGTCGTGAGCGACGCCGACATGTCCGGCTCTGGCATGTGCAATATTGTCGGAGTGTTACGGCTTACACAGGTTTACCTTTGCATGAGCGGGGGATCATTTTGATTTGTTCGGGTTTGTTGGTGAGTTTGTAATTTTATCATGATAACGGCGTTTTTAATTGTCAAGGTCTGTTTTTTCTTATAAATTATTTTTCGGTCTTGTCTAGCGATCTGGCTTGGACAATGGACACCTTGATTGCTCAATCGTATTTTTGAGATCCATCGGAATTTCACTTCTTTACGCTTAATGTTAATTGCGACATGAATTGTTTTTTACTTATTTTTTACTTATCGTCTAATTTTTTTTTCGCGCTTTATATCTGAAGAGGGCTCAATCTCGTAGCCGAAACTTGTTATATATATTTTTATACATGTTTATACATTTACACATTTATATGCGCCGTTCCGTATTTGTGCATGTATCGTCACCTAATAATTTTAATTAATTAAATGTTTTTTTAATCTACTGACTCTTCTTTCGCCGATTATTTGTTTGTTTATTTACGTTTACATTTAAGAGTCTTTACATCGTTATTATCTTTTATATAATCTTTTTATTTAATCTTTTATGTAATAAAAGATATAAATAGATATTTATGTAATAGATAGATTAGAAATAATGCTCTCCAAATCAATTAACCGTCCGATCTTCCCCACTCCGCACGGCGCACTGCCTCGCTCGCATTCCTCAACTTTCCAACGGTTTTAAAAAAACTTTTTCGGCAGCAAAAAATTCGAGAATTTTTTCACAGCAAATTCAATTCTTCCTTGACAAATTAGTGCCAGACGGAACTCTTAATCTTAAAAATTAAAGCCACCGTAATTTTTTGAAAAAAATTGTTATCTCGGCTCCTAATAATCGAAGGATAATCTTTTTTTTTAAATTTGTAAAAAAATGTCAGCTGTCGAATGCTTCATACAGCTATGATATAATGCATATTAACGGAATTATTCCATTTTTTTATACGAAAAAAGATACCCACTTTTTAAAGTTTTATAATAGTTTAACTGCAAAAAATCGTTTTGTTACTAAGTGTACGTGATAGTCCAACTCTTGAACAAAAAAAAATCACCTTTGTAAATTGCTGTGCTCAAAGATGAAGAAATTAAGTTTTCCGCAGACAGGTTTTTAGTGAACAAATTGCTTTTTTGCAAAAACTAATGAATGTTTCAGGCTTGTTTAGGGCTAGATTTGTTTATCATTACGACTATATTTTACGAGAATTTCAAAACTTTGCGTTTAAATCTCAATGAACAGAAAGCGAGTGAAAAAAAGGCCTTTTCTGGTTTTTTTTTCTATTTAACTAATAGATCAATTTTAATGTTCCACATCTCATTTTATAGGAGTATTTCAAATACTTACATTTTTCATACTAAACTTTTTTTCGTACAATCGATATCTTTCGTTTTATAAGCATAAAACGTGCTTTTTGCAACTCGATTTTTTTTCGCGTATTTTCTTCACAAGTCTCCAGTCTCAAAACATACACATTTCTTTTCTGGATTATTGGGAAGAATACACTATTACTACAATTTATTAAAACTTATATGTTATTTAGAATGCCTCCCACTCCTTGTTGATGCCTAGGGCTGCCAAGCGGCCGAGATTGCTGAGAAAACATTTTTGGTCGCTTGAAACAAGTGTGAGGACTGTCTCTGTCTCGTTTACTCTCAGCGCGCCGCAGACGAGCGCACAGATATGGGCCGTGGTTAATGTGCGTTACAGCGCCGCACCACGATAAATGGCCAAACTTATAGGCGTGGAAAAGTGACGTTTTGACGACGAAATTTATATTGCGTGTCATTTCGTTATTATTTGCTTAATTGTGAAAATGTGACTTGTTTCGTACTTATCAAAGTCATAATTATCGATAAAAACTAAAATTATCTTGAAATTTTATATGTAAAAACGTATATTTTACTCAACAGTTGTCGAACCGTGTATTTCTGCCCGAATATAGGCTTATTTTACGTGCCTTTTACGATCATTTACTGACTGTCAAGGGAGGAAGGACAGTTTCCATCGATTTTTACAAGTGTTTTAAAGCAATTTCATCATTTCGTTTCATCGATATTGTCTTTATTTAAAAATGACATGCAACATAAATTAACGTATTATTCCTCGCTTCTGACGTCACAATTCTAACATAGCCGCCGCGATTAGTCAGAAGCCTTAACCAGAGAGATTTAATATTTGAGGTTAAGTTCATGTAAAGCCTTAAACACAATGCAAAGGAGTAGCGATAGCGACAGAAATAACACTTTCAAATCAGAAAATGTATATTCAAGTGTATCTGATTTTTGATAAGTTGGAATCGTGTTATTCTTATCGCTATCGCTATTTCTTCGCATTGTGTTTAAGGTTTTAAGAATTCTGTTTTAGACCATCAAACTTTTCTCTCTAATAATTTAAATTTTAGTTTTATAGAGTATATGTAAACATGAATTTTTAATTTTTTTAAAGTGAATAATGGAACGTAATCTCAATTACAATCTCTATAATGATTTGCCGCTAAGCAGTGAACAATGTAAACTAGATCAAAAAATTAATAATAAAGCAGGGAGCACAGACTCTTGCATAACGCGTAACAAATAAGACATAAGAAATTCAACCAATTCAGAGTTTTTTATTTCATGGAAAGAAAGGACACAAAGGACTTTAATTGATACATTTTTTATGCATTACGTGTTATGCATTATGCAAGAGTCTATGCTTCCCACTTTACACTGAGTAAATTAATCAGATAAAAGAAGGAAACCTTGAGCATCTATTGTCGATTCGAGAAGAAGAGGATGTTTACGACGAATCGTCGGATTTCTAATCTGATCAGTGGTATTCATTGATGTATTTCAAAAAATTTCCTAACCGAATCGGATGGTTGTCTCAAAAGTAATCGAATAGATTATGAGGAGTGCAATGCACACGAATTTGCGTAATGTAATAAAAAGAGTGCGTAAAAACAAACAGATATGTACGTTAACTTTTATTCTAATAATTAATATTGTGTATTTTAAAATATGTATATCAATAATGAAAATATATACAGTTTAATAAAAGAAGTCTGGAAAAGTAAAATATAATCTCACTGTATTAACTTTTAATTATTACTCTAAGTTATAATTATTAATTATAACTTTTAATTATAATCAAAAGATATTAACAATTTTATATATACAATATATATATATTAGGTGTACAAAAAAGTTCTGAGCTTTAGATTTGATACAACCGAAATAACAATTTAAATTTTATATATCTTCCCGCCCTTTTGGGGTTTTAAAACAGTAACATTTAACCTCCTGAAATGCGATACGGTTTGGCGTTTGATGCACATAACCTCAAAAATCAGTAGTGTTCACGATGGCAATTACAAAAGAGCATATTCGATTTTCCATCCACTTCGCGTTTCATCTGAAGAAAAATGCTGCTGAAGCCACTGAAATGATTTGTGCTGCATATGGAGAGAACGCTGTAAGTCATGCAACATGCAAAAGGTG
>NW_017304684.1:208215-219746 GCF_001594115.1 Trachymyrmex septentrionalis
ATATATATATTATACATATTATTATATTTTAAGAAAACTGTTGAAGCCTTTGTTAGATTAATTCAAAATGTTATTTGTATTATTTTTCATAAATTTATACGAGTACTAGATATTGTAACATTATATTTATATTTTATTGTATATTAATATAAATTATTAAAAACATAAAAAACCTGTAAGAATGAATATATTTGTCTTATGGAATATTTTCTCTAATAATGAGGATGATGAAAAAGATGACTGGCAAATGTACCATGTCAGAGAACCACACTTGAAAATTGATAATTATTATGAGAATATTTTATCTTTCTGTATTCTGTCACAGGTAATGACAAAATGTTTATCTATTATTTGTTTTAATTTTGTGCCAAATGTTATTTACACTGAACAAAGTAATCATTGCATATGAGTATATATTCGTAACAATGTTAGCACACAATACACTATACACAAGATATCAATCATGAAACTTTATCCCTAGGATGGAAAATGAAAAGTGAAAAATTTCTCCATTAATTTCAATGGTAAAAATTTTCACTTTTCACTTTCCATCCTAGGGATAAGGTTTCATGATTGATACCCCGTGTGTTAATAACGTTATTCGTTGCAAATACATTACGAATATGCAGTGATTACTTTGTTCTGTATAAATAGCATTTGACACAAAATTTAAATAAATAATAGATAAACATTTTGTCATTACCTGTGACAGAATATAGAAGGACCAAAAATGTCCTCATAATGATTATTAATTTTCAAGTGTGGTTCTCTAATATTCAAATAAATAAACAAATTCAAAGGACTCTTTCAAAACATAATAACAAAACTCAATCAGCGGGCGAAGTAAGAGTCAAGACTCATCAGCACAGACTCAAAGTCTGTGTTGATCCTCACTACTGAACGTACATGATAATCGATACATTATGTCTGTTTTACATATCTGCGTTCCTTCTCTCTGTACACGTTTCGAAAGTTTTTTGGTTCTTTTTGGACAGATTAATTCAAACTTCTTACACATGATTTCTGAACTTCAACAATGACAATTTTAATACTTTTGACTGTTCAACCATACGGAAATAATGTTTCGAGATCGAGACTCACCCGAACTGTGATTACTCGGATTATGCGAATACTTGCGACAATTCAATTTATTCTGTTATTTTTTATTGTACTAATGTCTGAAGAGGGCTCAAACTGGTAGCCGAAACTTGTTACTTGTAATGTATTAGTTTATAGTTTTATTATTTATTATTTTTTGGCGTGATGTTTCATCGCGGTTAATACAATATATAATTTTATGTAAAAATTAAAAAATGTGGTTGACTCTTACTTCGCCCGCTGATTGAGTTTTGTTATTATGTTCTCTAATATGATACATTTGCCATTCATCTTCTTCACCATCCTCATTATTAAAAAAAAATATTCCATGAGACAAATATGTCCATCCTTATAGGTTTTTTATATTTATTAATAATTTATATGAATATATTATACAATAAAATATAAATGCATTTTTATTTCAATATCTATATAGTATAAATTAATAAAAAACGATACAAATACAATAACATTTTGACTTAATCTAACAAATAAGGCTTCAACAGTTTTCTGTAAAATATAATAATATGTATAATAAATATAATAACATATATAATTGTTAATATCCTTTGAGTTATAATTAAAAGTTAATACAGTAAAGTTATATTTTACTTTTCCAGACTTCTTATACTAAATTGTATATATTTCCATTATTGATATATATTTTAGAATAATATACACAATAATTAATAGTTAACGTACATACCTATTTGTTTTTACGCACTCTTTTTATTAAATTTACATCACGCAAATTTGCGCATTGCACTTCTTACAATCTATTCGATCTAATCCGATTACTTCTGAGAAACCAAAATCCGATAGATCCAGAGAATTTTTTAAAATGCGAAACGTTCAGCAGAACGTTTATTTTGCAACTGTTGGACGTTTTCTTCGCGCTAATTGGATTATATTTTTAGATGTAAAAGAATGCTCTTATCAGCAGAAAATCATAAATGATTAAACTGTTGTGTTCTACTGAAACGCAACCAATGAATCCACTAGTCGGTCGGATTGGAAATCCGACGATTCGTCGTAAACACCAAGAATATCTACGACCAATTAGAATCTGAAGCATCTGTAGCGGAATATCCTGCCATGTTATACCGCAATAGCAACTGCTTTCTGCACAGGAATAAAAAATCGCTAGTAACAAGATGTCTTCGAGCTTCTACACATTTGTGATAAAATCAAATTGAACTGCAGAAACTTTGAAAAGTTAAAGATGGTACTTATACAAGCAAGAATTACGTTTTACTTTAGTCTAGAGAGAGAGTGGCAAATTGCATTACGTGAAACGTCTAATCAGGACGGGGGTCACGTGACAGTTTTCTCCAATCTCTTCCATGCTTATGGAGCTTTAATGCCCATACCCAATTAGAGGAAACGGATGCAGTTTGTCACTTTCTCCCTGTGAGGTTCTCTACTCTGGCCTAGAGTCTTTAGAATACCAAAGTCTGTCCATCCCTCCTTTGTTGATTGGCGTGTCCACACAATAGCAGTTCCAATCGAAAACGTACATTCATATCACCAATTGAGAGCAAACACATTTCGGACACGCACGCCATTTTTAGGGCATGGCCAGACTTTGGTATCTAGGGACTCTACTCTGGCCTAGTAGCAAGCCATCAATTGCAAAGATTGAAATTGAGATTGCTACTTACTAAAATTAAAAATTCACACGTTACGTACGTACAATGTTGATCGACGTCGAAAGCATCAAATTGACGTCGATTCGATGTCGATTTCATTATCATTTCTGACTGGGTATGAATACCGCCCCATGTTTAGCGTTTTACAGTTGGTAGTTCGATTCGCCCACGGAGTCCATAGACAGAGAGGGCAGAGATTTTAGAGAGAGACAGCGTGCACACACAGTTATCCGGTCAGGGTTGGCATCTTTAAATATAAGGTATTATACATGATGTTTATATCGTATAATACTATATATTATCTGTATTATACATACGTTTTATACGTTTTATATGTATTGTACGTGCTACGTATTATATACAGGATGTCCCATAAGTCTTGGCCAATCACTTTTGTGTGGATAGAGCGGACTAAACTGAGTCGAAAAGTTTTCTACCATTTTGCAATTTTCGTATTTTAATAATTAACGTCGTTTTTTAATAATTAACGAGATGTTAATTATTAAAAATTGCCAAATATTGGCCTTAAATAATTTTTTACTCAAATATTATCAACTTTACAGAAAAACTGCAACAGACAAAAATTATTTATTTTCTTTTCATAGAACTCTAAGAATTTTTCAGAATTTTTTATCAATTTTTTAGTACTACATTTTCTTATTTTTACTAACATAAGAAAGTACGGTATTAAAAAATTCTTAAAAAATTTTGAAAAAATTCTCAGAACTTTATAAGAAGAAAATAAATGATTTTTGTCTCTTACAATTTTTCTGTAAAGTTGATAGTATTTGAGTAAAAAATTATTCAAGACCAATATTTAGTAATTTTTTTTAGTAATTAATACCTTGTTAACTATTGCGAAAATGATAGAGGATTTTTCGACTTAGTCTGCTCTATCTACACAAAAGCGATTGACAAAACTTACGGGATACTCTGTATACGTATCTTACGTATACGTATTATATGTAAGAAACTACTTGCAACTCTAAATTGCCCAATCCTTATCCCTTCCAGCATGATCTCCCCTCTAAATAATTACCAAAAAAATTATAGAAAGTAACTATTTAGAATATGGATCCTTCCCCTTGAATCTTAATAAAAATTAATGTACTCATTCGACGCGTTTTCACTCAATGAAAGAATCTGGCAAAAAAACGCGATGATCAGCTTCGTAAATTGAGTTATTAAGCATTAAAGTTCGGGACTTCAGAGGTTAAGATATCTGTCATCTCCACTCGATACAACGCTACGGTCTACATTAATTACATAAATTCACTGTTTTAAAAACACAAATCCATTGGCTGCGTTCAGCAAAGAAAGCAGCTTTGCAACTATGTAAAATTCTTCAATACGATTGATTCTTGCTTTTAATTCCATACAGATCTAAATGTATAAACTAATCATATTGAAAAATTTTACAACAGTTCCAAAGCTGCTTTTTCTGCTGAATACAGCCATTGCTTTAAAAACAAATTCACTGCTTTAAAAATTCTGTTTAAAACTGTTTAAGCATATAAATTCTTTACATTAGTACTGAATTTGTGTTTTTAAAACAGTGAATTTGTGTTTCTAAAACAATAAATTTATGTAAAGCAGAATCTATACACAATACTGTATAGAGAGTCGGAATAACAGATATCTTAACTTCTAAAGTCTCGAATGCTTAATAATTCTATTTACAGCCGCGTTGTTTTGCCAAATTCTTTCGTTTTGAGTGAAAACGCGTCGAATAAGTATATTTTTATTAAAGGTTTGTTTTCTGTTCCTGCACTGGTTGTATTAGTTCAAAAAATGTACACTAAAATGTTCCCAAAATGGCGTCAGCGACGATGTTTTTTGTTCCAGTGCAACAGAACTCAATGCACGAGTTTACTGTACTGGCTGCACTAGGTCTGGAGTCAGTGCAAGCAGTACAGGCACTAGTGTACACTAGTTCAGCCACAGAAAAAACGGATCTTGTACAGATAGTGCAAGAATTGGTAATTATTTAGAAGACACCCTTCACCTTCAATTTCAGTGCAATTATGCTCATTCGGCACGTTTTTGCATGAAACGAAAGAATCTGGCAGTAAAATGTTGTGCCTAATCCTGCGAACCGAGAGATTAAGCATTGAAGTTGACGACTATTGAGATTAGGAAATCTGTCATTTCTGCGAAATATCGCGTTGAAAGCATGTGCTGCGATCACATTTTCATGCTTTATGGCTTCATGTGCATAGATTTTTTATTAACTTGCTTCTACAGCGATATATTAACATTTGTTTATTAATATTCAAATCGTCTTCCTTTCGTCGTTTAAGCCCGATGTCTACGATGCTAGAAATCGATCCGAGATTTCGGACAGAGAAAAAATTAACAAATCATATTTGAATAATTTGATCACATAATTTGCAATTGATCAATTCTTTCTTTATCCGAGGTCTAGAACCGATTTCTAGCATCGTGAACACAAAGCTTTAGGGGTTTACAACTTTTTGCACATAGCAAGAACAGAGCAGACTTTCGTTTTGAATAAAAATGCATCGAATGAGCCTAATTTCCTTAAAATCGGAAATAATGATTCTAAATAAATACAGATTAAAATACGTGTACATAGCACTGCATTAAGTCGATGATTTCCTAACTACAATGTCGTCAACTTTAATGCTTAATATCTTGATTTGCGGATCTAGGATTTGCGGATCATGACATTTTACTGTCAGATTCTTTCGTTTCATGCAAAAATGCGACAAATATTTTATTAAAATTAAAGGTGAGGGGCGTCTTCTAAATAATTATCCGAGAATTTATGAGTAATAAAATAATAAATATATATAAATAATAGCAAGCCTACATATAAAAACACTTTGTGTCATCATTATCTTTAATTAAGAATTTTGTTTAATGGAATTGCATTTATTTTCATCACACGAATCTAATACTTCTATGTAAACAATATGGGACACCATTTTTATCTTGCACTAAAACGTGTTTTATTCATTGCCTACACGCTTACACTCGTCAGTTCTGCAGGGTATCAATCTTGATGAAACTTTATCCTTAGGATGGAAAGTGAAAAGTGAAAATTTTAACCATTAGGTGCAACCAGAAGCACAATTGCTCACTGAGCGCTCAATGAGCTCTTGCATTTGATTGGCATATTCCATTAGATCTAAAAATGTAGACCAAACAGGTAAAAGAGCTCACTGAGCGCTCAGTGAGCTCTTGCATCTGATTGGTATATTCCATTAGATCTAAAAATATAGATCAAACAAGAGCTCACTGAGCGCTCAATGAGTGATGAGAGAATGAACGGTCGTGTTTCTGGATGCACCTATCGAAGTTAATGGAGAAATTTTTCACATTTCATCCTAGAAAAAAGTTTCATGATTAATACCCTGGATTGCACTAGTTCAATTCAGGATATTAATCATGAAATTTTTGCCCGTATTCATAACCAGACCTTATACTTAAAGCTTCCTTAAATTTATCTTTAGATGCTCAATAGTCAATGAAATAATTCGTAGAATATCTGAAGATAAATTTAAGAAAAAGCCTTAAATATAAGGCTTAATTATAAATACGGGCATTTATCCCTAAGGTGGAAAGTGAAAAGTGAAAACTTTTATCATTGAAATTAATAGAGAAATTTTTCATTTTTCACTTTCCATCTTAGGGATAAAGTTTCATGATTGATACCCAGTTCAATTCTAATGCAATCCTCGGGCAGAAACAGAAAATAAATCTTAAGATTCTAGGGAGAGGAGGGACTCGTATTTTAATAATTACCAAGAATATTTATGCATTAGTTCGCGTTGGCATCTTTGCATTCTTGACAGCGGCACTGAAATAAACATCTTTATCAATTTTTATTTAGATTTACATCAAATTACATTGCTGCTGAGTGTTGCAAACATTGCCTTTACAAATGCGATGATTCTACATTAGGCCGAATGATGAAGGTCGAATTTCGATCATACGAATCATGTCAACACTCATTGAGATAAACAATGACTCATACCCAAACGAGGATGATTGCGTTACCACTATGATCGAGCGAATCGACTCAACGATGACGTACAATGATTTCTTCTCGAAGTATTTAATGTGTAATAAACCGTGCGTCATCAGTTTTCAAGCAATCAAGAACTGGCCATGCAGACATGAATGGGTACTAAACGGTGCACCTAATTTCGAGGTGCTTCACAAGCTGTTTGGTATGTGCAAAATGAAAGAAGGGAAGGATTGTATTGTTTAGATTATTAATGTAATCTTTATTGCTCAGGACATTCCATTGTTCCAGTTGCTGATTGTAATAGAAAGTTTTATAATTCGCAATTTAAAAATAACATGCCCATGAAGAGTTATTTGGAATATTGGGCTGATTATAAGCGAAGCTGTTATGATAAATCGATGCCATTGTTATATTTAAAAGATTGGCATTGTGTGAGAAATTTCTCGAATGTCCCAATATATGAAGTACCTCAGTATTTTGTATCAGATTGGTTAAATGAATATTACATTGCTCATCCCGAACTAAATGATGATTATATGTTTGTATACATGGGACCAAAAGAGACCTGGTAAATACACTTTTGATGTTACAATTTTGTTTACAAAATTTGTAGAGTCCGATCGAAACAACTTTTTTACCTTCGGTCGAAATCAAAAATGAATATTCGGTTTTTATTCTATTTCTGCCAAAATCGAAATTGAATAAATCTTATAAACACTACATAATTTTCAGAATCATTGGAAAATGTCAAAATATGAGAAATTTATGTACTCTTTTAAAAATAAGATTTTATTAATATCTTATTATTCCTTATTACAAGGAATTTTCTATTACATTATAAAGGAATTTCAGGCACTAGATTTGTGACGACTTGATTAGTAAAAAAGAATAAAGAAAGAAGTCGGCGTGGTTTGCAGTCGACATCGCTCAGTCGATGTCAATAGATAATAGTTTTTCGAATGCTCACCAGCGCATTGCAATTTGTACAGTTTTGATTCAAGGCCTCAGCACATACTTTTGCGTAACGCATAACGCATAGTAATGCATAAGCAAATCAATTAATCAGAATCTTTCTTTTTCTCCTCTTATTCCATAGAAAAGAAGAATTTCGATTGGTTGATTCCCTTATGCACTATGCATTATGCGTGAGTGTGCTGCAGTCATCACTTATCGAAATTTTCTCTTAATTTTGGCCGAAACCAAAATCAAATCGAAACTAATTTTTGATCAAAACTGACCGAAATCAAAATCGAAATTTCGATCAGACTCTAAAAATTTGTATTTTAAAGTTTAAACTAAGTAATAACGCCACTTATAGTCAAAGTCAGATATTGAAATAAAATACATCCCCAGATAGCCAAGTCTGTTGAAAGCAGATTTTTTAAATGTCTGCTACACATTATGCCAACAAAATAACAACAGAATTGTTACAGAATTAGATGTACATAATACTGTTGACATACTGCTAGAAAAAACGTAACAGAATTGGCAGGATATGTTCAGTTTTTGTCAACAATTTGCCTTCATATTATATCGACAGGCGATGTTAACAGAACACAAGTGTAATTCGGTCGCAGTTGATAGCAGACTGCCGTCATTTTCTGCTCGAACCTGCCGAATCTGCTAGAAGATTGCAGACATTTTGCCTGTTTATCTGGATCTCTATATGTACTTTTTAAATAAATTTAAATATATAACTACGAGCTGATTACTCTTGGATTTACAACACAATTAAACTGGAATAATCTCCTCAAATTAAATTAGATCATCAATTTGATGCTATTAGTATTTTAAAATCCAAAAATAACTTGTTGCGAAAAGTGTTATCTCGGCCAAGATTGTTCTGTGATTTAATATTTTTATTTATTTATGTATCGATTATTGCCTGTCATTCTATAAACTGATTTAACTGCTGCTAATAATATTCAGGACTCCATTGCACGCAGATGTTTTTACATCATATAGCTGGTCTGCAAATATTGTCGGAAAAAAGAGATGGTTGCTCTTTCCTCCACACGAAGAAGATCACCTTCGTGATCTTTATGGGCAATTGGTATACGATGCGGTTTCAGAGGAACTCAACGATCATACGAAGTATAAAATGTATGATAGTGAAAAATTAAAATGTTTCGACGTAATTCAAGAAGCAGGAGAGATTATGTTTGTGCCATCAGGATGGCATCATCAAGTTTGGAATTTGGTAAATAGTAATAGAATTTCGTAAAAGGAGTATTTAAATTGTTGATATTAATGGTAAATTAATTATGTGTCGCCTTTTATGAAGGAAGATACAATTTCTATTAATCACAATTGGATCAATGGCTGTAATATTACCAATGTATGGTGTGCATTAAAACAGGAATTAAGATCTGTTATGAAAGAAATTGATGACTGCAAGGATATGAAGAACTGGAATGAACATTGCCAATTGATGCTAAAAACCTCTTACGGTATGGACTATAAACAATTTCTGGAATTTATATCGTTTATTGCTAAGAATCGTTTACATGCTATGATAAAAAAGAGTCGAGTCATCAGTTTTAATAAGTATCGTTTTGGATATAATCATTGTCTGTTTGATTTGCGAGCACTTAAAATCATATTGGAGAATATTATCATAGACGCGCAAGATTTGTCCGTGTATAATTTGATGTGTAAAAATGATGAAGCCCGCATTTTACTGAAAAATATTGCTTCGTTTCTCAATTCTTGTAATATTGAAAATGCAATTTTTCCATAAATATAAAATCCAATAAACTGTTAACGAAACAAGAGAAACTGTTAAAAAACCAATTGTAAATTTTGTTGTAAATATAGCATGTACTTACATAATTTATATCATGTCATTTTTATGTATATGTGTCAAGTTTTATAAATCTCCCTCCTCTCTCTCCCCTCTTAACTTCATTTAAATTTTCTCTTAAAAGATAACATTTTGCAGAATTACTTATTTTAAAATTGCTTTTGTACAGTAAGCATTATATTAGATGCTATTTAACCATAGCAGACATAAGTAAAATTTATAAAATAATTAAAAAAGGAATTATCAATTTAGAAAGAGATTGCAAATGCGTGAAACATATAGTAAAAAGCAATAATTATCTTCTATCGATTCTATAATGAACATGGCTATATTAAAAGCGCAGACATATAAGTGAAATTTATTTTTACTCTTAAAAAATAATTAAACATAGGAAACGTAACTTTTTTTTTTTAGGTGAATGAATCGTATAATATAAAGATTTCTCTCTAAATATAAAGATTTACGATAAAAATTTAGAAATCTGTATTCTCTCTATTAAGCTAAAATGCAATCCAATCATTGGATACATTGTCTCTGCTGTTTATAAAATATCTCGCAAAACGCAACTTATGTCTATCTTTAACATATTGTCTTATTTACTTTTTTCAATTATGTAAGCATAAATAACTAATTTTTAATGATGGCGCGTGCGCATGTGTGCGCCTATATGCATGTGTATGTATATACATTAGCGTGCGTACATATATTTTAATGAAAATATACAAAATTTCTAAGATATAAATATCACTTTTTCAGTGAGAAGTGCCCGACATGTTGACAAATTGCCCTAACCATGAATTTTTAATAAAATAATTCAATAATGTATAAATATACATTATTGAAAAATGTTCATAAATATATAATTCATAAATATAACTAATAATATATTACTTTTGAATATGTATTTTTAGTTCATTTTGAATCCCTAATACAGATATGCATGTAAAAAAAGTTATAGAAATTCATCTGCATCACTATAGCAGTACTTCAATTATTTCAATTAATTTCATAGAATTTATAGAATCTCTCTGAAAAAAATTTAAAAAATCATTATGTATTTTTTCTGTCTGTACGATACGTCTGTATAATAAAAATGTGTTCTCTCATGCAAGGAAATTCTGTATAATCTTTCTCAATGTTCATTTCTTTTTTTCACACAGCTTATAAACTAATAAAAAGATATTGCACCAACAGAGAGCTATTTAAAACGAAATGGATAGCTATTCTTTCCTACATTACTAAAGAAAAAGGTTGTTATGGTTGAAAAATATGATAAACAATTTTATCGCAGTTTCTCTTAATACAATTTTTTTTCCGGCCACAAATAAGCAGAGCTATAAGCAATACATACATCCTACCACCTACAATCGCACATGTATACATACATACAACATACATCTGTACATTTGTTATATAAATCTAATTTTTTACAATAGTATCTCAATTTTTATCTCTTGCATAGCAAGTCTAATATTTAAAGCATCACATGTCATAAAGTCTAACGCATTCATCAACAATTAACCACTATTGCAAAGTTTAGACTTTTCGCAATGTGCGCTTTTTTTCTTGATAAGTAAACTCTTTTTATACGTTAAATGTGTACATTTCTCCTTTATAAATCTTACAGTTTACTATTTACTATGGCTGAATAGAAGTAAACAACAAGTGTTTACTCAATTGCTATAGAATCAAATAATAATGTTCAATTATCAGTTATCAATTTCCATGAGGTTATTTCAAAATGTAACTGATATTTATGTCGTCAACGGATTTTAGCATAAAAATTAGGGATAGGGACTTATCGAATATCCGGAAAATATCCGGTATCCGGTATTATCCGGTATTTTTGTACTATACGAATATAATTAGTACCCGGTAATATATATATATATATGTGTGTGTGTGTGTGTGTGTGCGTGTGCGCGCGCGCGCGCGTATGTGTGTGTGTGTGTGTGTGTACACATATGTATATATATCCGGTTGAAAT
>NW_017304684.1:219846-224639 GCF_001594115.1 Trachymyrmex septentrionalis
TATGTGTGTGTGTGTGTGTGTACACATATGTATATATATCCGGTTGAAATTTTATATTGAAAATTTGCATCATTGCAAAATTTTATTCTTTTCAGCTGAAAAGCACAATTTATGATTTTGCACATTTATGGTGGTTTTTGCCGATAATCAAAATAGAGTGTCACTGAAAAATGTTGAAATATTATTGTCCATCATGAAAACTTTATTAATATTGACCTTTGATTACTAAATAATGTTGAAATTGTATTGTAAAAAACCTTGTTCTACAGCCAATCAATTATTATCGCTATTTTTCCCATGCTTTCCCTTTTTTTAGAATTTTGGGAAATTTGTACCGGATATACGGAAAATATCCGGTATTCAGCCTACCGGATATCGGACCAGATTTCAGATATCCGGTGTCACATTCTTTTTGGATATCAGATATCCGGATAATTTTACGATCCAGTGGATCCCTAGTGAAAATATTTATTATAAAGTAATGTTTATATTATTTCTATGTTATGTTTAATTTTTCCGTATATAATTACCTAACACTTGTTTCATTTTTTACATTTTATTTTTTTTCAATTTTATATCTGCTAAAGTATAAAATAAATTTCCTTAACAAAGAAGTTATATTTTACAAGAGATAAATCATATTTATCTCCAAATGTAGGAAATAATTTTCCTATTTTCTACTTATACGTTTTCTCTATTTCACGAAGATTATATCACTAACTAAATTGTATCACTTAATTAGATAGGATGACTTGGTAGCGGCTGTACAGATGGCACCGTCGGCGTAGTTGGTGTTGTCGGTACAGGTACTGACGGTACAGGTGTTGATGGTATCGGTTGATGCGTTTGTCGTGGCGGAGAAAGGAGCTCTTGCCTATCTCTTTCTCGTTCTCGACCGGGTCGCCATGCTTCCAATAACGCTTCGACTCGCTCTTCGGTAGGTCCCCACCGTGCAGCACCAGCTGGATTTTGTAACCATACAACTAACGTGCCGTGCACCGCTCGAATGTTTACATCACCTCTAGAATGAAAAAAACATACAATTATTCAACATTTTTTTCATACATATGCCATATCTAATCAATATAAAGGACCTCATTAATTATATGGAAAATTGGATCCTACTAAAATGAATTGGTTTTTACATATAATATAGCTTACAATGTAATGAAGAAAAGATATTACAGATATAAGACTTAAGATAGTTTTTGAACTATGGTGTATTAAAGGTACTCACAGAGCATAAGTTTTACACCTTTAATATGTCAGCTCAAAACTATCCATTTGACTCTTATATTTGTAACATCTTTTGTTCGCCACATTATGTGAGTTACATTATATAAAAAATTAATTGATTTCAAAACCAATTCTCCATATAATTAACGTAGGATCCTTTAATTTGAATAAACGTACTTTGGAAGAATATGTTGAAATCCATGTCGATATTCATGTTCCATAGCGGGTACTACTACTTGTTTACGTTTAAAGTGACTACCCTCGAGTTTTATAAGCGCATTAGGAGCCGGATCACGCCACTCCGGTAAAAATACCACGAACGACAAAGGCTCTGTCGAATCAGCCAAGAGACGCTCGAAGTGGTTGACCATAGCTTCCATAAGTTCCTCGCAGTATGGTGGATTTGCTTGAAACGATCCGCTGACCGGCCTGAAATCCAAGAATGGTCCCCTCGATCCGAAATATGAGTCCGTATCGGCAAACGCTGAACAATACTGTCGAAAATAACAGTTTAGAGGCGAAGCAAAACATTCAAACGTAACGCCGAACGATCTCTGAAGGCATTCGAAAACCGTCACCGGAAGAGCCATCTGGGTTGCTTGGCCCTCGTTGATTCCAAAATATGTCTGATAGCGTTTCAACATACACCAAACGCGTGACAGAAACATTTCAAACTTTTTATCATCAAAACCGTTATACCTATACAAATGTTCCAGTTTAGCAAAGTGCGTGTTATTAATATACATGGTGTCACCGTGAAAGCGTAGCATTATTTGCTCGCGCTCAGGAAGATAATCCACTTGTGGAAGTCTCGGTGTGGGAAGGGAAAATTGCACTGGATAACACCAAACTTTTCTTTGCGTGCTAACAGGACCTCCTAACGGTATAACATCCCCCAGACCATTATCTTTAAGGATTTGGTTATTTTTATCTTTCACCTTTTTCGCATATTCCGTCGACAGATGATAAATTTTCAGACATATGCCCTCAACGCTGGCTTTAACGGTTGCCGTGAGGTGCGGTTGACATTGTCGCTTTAGATGGGCGAGCCTGTCCTGGAAATCGTCGAACGTGGCGCCCACTGTTCTTCTCAACCACTGGAAAGTGTCTTCCGCATTCCACTTGACTACTTTCCGACTTTCAGGCGATGCTGCCCTTGATTCTACCATCTTTTTCGCCGCTTCAGCGTAACGTGACAATTGTTTCCTCGCATCTCCCGTAAATTTCGGCCTTACCAATTTAATAGGAATATCGTTCATAATCTCGCGATACATGGACATTGAAATCTCAGGGAAGCATTGACTCGGTAGTAACGGATCTGAGCCGCAATCAATGACCTTTCGTTCCATCAGCCACCTGTTGAAGGAATCTTTCGGCGCGTCTATAGATTCACGAGTATGACATAACTCTTGGTAACACTGTCGCAGCTTGGCTAGCAAAGCACAGCGCAGAGCTTCTGCTTCAGGATGAACGTGCATTAAATTTGATGGTGCTCGCTCATATATTATAACATTCGTAGGTATTTCCAAATCCCACGGGCCTCTAAAACATAATGATAAACAAATTATTCATTTACTTTGTCTATAAATAAAAAAAACCTCAACATTTAATAAAACCAAACACATACGCCAATACAAATTTCTTTGCTGGTGGAACTGCTCCATCTTCTGATGCTCTTCGTTTTAATGTGGAACCTGGTGTAGCTGGAATCGTTCCATTTCCAGGTAAAGGTGGTACACCACAAATGCCAAGTGGATCCGTGATTGGATCAAACTTTAGTAGGATACATATATATGTTACATTTTATCTTATTATAAAATATAACTATTTTTCTGATATTCTATAGTACCTGAGGTTTCAAAGAAGGAACTACCCATAGAGATTCTCCCGTCAATTTGTTCCAAAAATATGGCCGATTTTCCCGTTTACTCCAAAACTTCTTCCAACCCTGTTGTTGAAGTTCCAGAGATAATTCAAGCTCCGGAAAGCTTCCTGGTGGTGTACCCTATAAAAAAGAAAAAGCGAAATAGACAAATCAGCCTATAATTTAATAAATTAAAATCATTATAAACTTGTAAGATTTCTCTTGAAATACCTGAGTTATAAGAGGTGGTTGTTGTATATGACTAAGTTGCGGACAGTGATCGGTTACAGTTTGCGTAGGTGTTAATATGGGTGTTTGAAGCTTAACAGGTGTAGGAACTATAACTTGTGCTACTGTTGAATTTGTATCCTGCTGTAGCGTTTGATGGTGATGATGCATGGCCGGCAACGAAGACACCGACTGTCCTGATAAGGCTTCCCAATTTGAGACATTGGGCACATCTTGTTTTCCTCCACTTACTTCGTTCATGATTTGATATGCAGTTTGTTGCAAAATACTGGAAATATCAATCTAAATGTAATGTCATGCGACAAATATTTAAAATGTCATCTATATATAATTTAATTAAAAGCGTGTATAACATTTTTTTATATTAAATTGTTAGTTATTATAATTCTGATAATCTTATATATTATATGTGTGTGTGTGTGTGTGTGTGTGTGTGTGTGTGTGTGTGTGTAACAATAACACGTGTGGTCTGAAAATCTAGTATATATACAGTGTCCCATTTTGAAGGATCCATTCAAATATCTCAGAAACACTGCGTTAAATCAAAAAATGTTTCAGACAAAAGTTTTGTAACTTTGGGTAATGCTAATGCCGGCGGTGTTGTAATTTGCAAGCTCGAAAAGTACTTAATGAAAATGGATTGAATTATAGTGTTTTGGAAAGCTCTGGAGGTAAACTACAAGAATATCTAATGAAAAATAGGGAGTAAGATTTAAAAAATTCACAGTCACCTTCCTGACCTTGACAATGCCACCCAAGGTCAAACCAATGATACCATCTTATGTCTCCTTCGAAGTCACACAACTTTTGTCTGAAACATTTTTCGATTTATTGCAGTATTTCTAAAATATTTGAATGGATCCTTTAAAATGGGACATTTTGTACGTACACACACATACACACGCGCGCGCGCGCGCATTTATTTCAATTGTCTCTTACATAATTAAAAAACTATATAAAGATATTAATGGTTGGACCAGTTTTTTACCATGAAATGAAGCGACTGCAACTAGAAAGAGCTTAATCATTAATTTTCATACCTATACATGCACACAGATATGTACACAGTGTATTTTAAAAAGCACCCACTAATCATATAGCACTATTCCTGATCAAAAACTGAGTCAAAAAAAGTTCTGAATCATTTTGCAATTTTTGCAATTTTTTTAGTTACCTAATACAAAATATTTAAAATCGACGTATAAGACAACTTTAAGATATCTTTAAGAGTTCTTTAAGAACATCTTCAAAATATTTCACAAAGGACACTGAAAGATATCTTAAAATTATCTTATACATTTATTCAGCAATTTTGGAAATTAATATCTCATTAACTATTGTGAAAATTGCAAAATGGTAGAGAATGCAGTTTTTTTCATAAACAATGCCTCATAACTGGTTTACATCAATATATATATATATATATATATATATAGGTATATCG
>NW_017304684.1:224653-236984 GCF_001594115.1 Trachymyrmex septentrionalis
ATATATATATATATATATATAATAATTCATAATTTCATTAGAAATGTACAGATTATGTAGAATTATCATTGTGTTTTATACACACTTTTAATCAAATTACATATATATATAACATTATAACAGTTTACAATGCTAAAATGATATTTTATTCAAATAAAATGCATTTTTATATTTAGCTTACACATATCTTCATCAATTAAATAGTACTTTATAAGAGATACAAAAAAGGCTTGTGAAATTTCGAAAACACACTGAAGAGGCGATGGAAGTAGATTTTAGACAAGCATCAGAGATGCTGAGAACATATTGCAGTTTGCACAGTATAATCCATCAATATTCCACGCGTATTCACGCATATAGAAAAAGCAGATGGATAATTTATGATAACCGCGGGATTTTTCGGGACGTCACGGTATACAACTCAACATTACTCAATGTGTGGCACAATGTTTGTTTACATACTGAGAAAACCTCCGAGGAAACACGCGTTTTCTCACGTCGCGGGATCAATCCCGTAAAAAGAAAATGTACCGCGGTCGAGAAGAGGCTTACCGGAACTGGCAATACCCTCAATTTACAAGAAATGCGCGACGGTATTTAGAATTCATTCATCATTTGAGAAATTTGACGCAACGATATCCACCTATACGACGCCATTTGCTTAAACTAATGGAACGGGATAGGGGGGGAGACTCAGGGACTGCGCACAATAAAGGAATAGAGAACAGAGAATAAGAATTTCAACATATGTATTCCACAATACATGATTTCTGATAGGTTGAAATTCTTGTATCAGTTCCCTGTTCCCTATTCCATTCATTGTGCGCAACCCCTTAAGGCACAGTATAGCTACAGTATAGATAAGAACTATGGAGCATAGAGAATAGGAGGCCGAACTTACATGGATGAAGCCGTCAAAAGTGGTCATCTGAATTAGTTCGATCGAGATGTCGCTTTCATTTCACCACACCATTCTCGCAGTTTGCATGGTAAATCATATCAATTTTACATGAAGAATGCTTCATTCTTCATGTAATTTTAATGACAATTTACGTCTTTCTGTTAGGGCATATCCACACAAACTTACATAGCCGTATAAACGTATGCATAACAAAAATTATCTAATCACATTTTACGTACGTCTTTATAAGAGAAATGCGATTGGATAATTTTCTTTATGCATACGTTTATGCGGCTATGCAAGTTGTGTGGATATACCCGTACTGTCAAAGCATGATATTAGAGAATAACATTTCTATTCTAAAAGTCTGAGCACAAGAAGAGTGTAACTTATTTAGAGATTTAAGTTATAGACGTAAGTAACGCACAAGCTTTAGTGTATGACGTATGATTTATTGCCGTCTTTTAAGCCCAATATCCATGATGCTAGAAATTGGTCCGAGATTTCAGACAATGAAAAAATTAACAAATCACATTTGAATAATTTGATCACATGACCATTGCAATTGGTCTATTCTTTTTTCATCCGAGACCACGGACCGATTTCTAGCATAATGGACACAAGGCTTTAGCGGGAAGCACAGACTCTTGCATAACGCTTGCAACACGTAATGCATAAAAAATATATCAATCGAAGTCCTCCATTTCTTTCCTTTCCATGAAATAAAGAACTTTAGTTGATTCAATTTCTTATGCCTCTTGTATTATGCGTTATGCAAGAGTCTGTGCTCCCCGCTTTAGTGTTACGACAATTCTTGTGCTTAAATCCTCAAGTTACGTCAAAAAAAATCTGAGAGAGGACATGACGGCCCAAAACCTGTAACTGCAAATGCTGTCGCGCACTACTGCCCTCTGATAAAGTAGATGTAAACTACATAGCAACGTCCACTTTTCTTAGGGTACATCGTCTATTTTTTAAGGCTGGAGATGATAAATCGATATTTCGGTTGTATAATCATGCTACATGTACTATAGTGCGCAGCAGCATTTTGTAACATACAGTATGGACACTGAGCGTCGGCACCTTTAATGTTGTAAGTCTCAAGTCACATGACTCGCCACCATGTTGGAAAAGCGCTTATAAATTTGAGTTTTTATAAAGATACAGAATTATTTTTTTTTATAAGATAATTCAATTATGTCATGAAAATTATTTATAGCGAGTATATTTTAAAACCAGAATTATATAATAATGTAATGTTAACGAATTCATTATATAAAGATATATTCACATTAATAATAATAATAATATTAAACAATAATAAATAATTAAAAATAATAATTGATTAAATACTATATGAAAATTGTAATTAAATGTGTAATTAAAAGTTGTTATTTAATAACATACGTACACACACACACACACACACACACACACACACACACACACACACACACACACACACACACACACACACACGCACGCCCGCACGCACGCCCGCACGCACGCCCGCACGCACGCCCGCACGCACGCACACATACAAATGCATACTTTATTACGAGAATATTTTATCGTATACAAATATATTAGTCTGCACAATATAGGGTCTCCGAAAAAATTTGATTTAATTTTTTTAGTAAAACTTAATTTTATTATCTTTTGCCATATTTTTCTCTTACAAATTAAAAAAAAAATTAAGCTTTGTATCATGGCTCTCATCCGTGATATTCATGTTTGGCCTGATTTCCTTACCATAAATCTCACACAATATTGTAGGCAAAAGGGTTAAGTATATTTTATGGGAAGGAGATCCAGCTAACCTAAACTAACCTGCAATTTGAACTTGCTGAAGAGAACCACATTCCTGGTTAAAAATCGACGCATGCGCACTAAAAATTGGGGACCACATAGAAAGTTCAGCGTCCATACTGCATGTACTTATATTGTAACATCGATGTTATAACTTCGGTGTGCCATACAAACGTAGTAATTGAAATTAACGACTATTCAGGTTAGGAAATCTATCACATCGATGCACTGAATTATACATATACTGAAATAGGTATCGAAGAAAATTCGTGGCCACAATTGATCAGCCGCCATTTTAGTTGGAATGATATTTGAACGAATCAGAAGAGTTCGCGCGTGCTCTGCGAGCGATGTATCGATCGATGATGTATCGATCGATAATGCATCGATCGATAATGTATGGAAATCTATATGGACATGAATGGTATGTAAACCAAAATAATATCACTTCCATTTTATTAGTATATTTAATAAAATAACATTAATAACACTTTTCATATCCTACATCGTTAACATATGTGAAGGAATTGATACATTTAATACAAAAATCTATGAAACAAAATGCCCTTTTTACTTCTCTGGCCACACCCAGACACACAGCACTTCATGTTGATGCTTGCACATTTTACAGTCACGCGATTTTATATATATATATATATATATAATCTCTCAAAGTAATCTTCTAAATATAACCCCACACATGATGATTTTGCTGACATGCATCTCACTAAAGAACACTAAACGTAAGTGCGCGTAAGCACCTGAAAGCTTTTGTTTCGTTCTTATATTGACCAAATTATAATGGCGCTGATCAATTGTTTTCTATGTTTTACAGCGGAGATGCGCATTTCAGTGTATATAAGGTACGTTCGGAATTGTAAATCTGAGATGCGAGCTAGCAGATGGCGAGCTTGATCACGTGATCTTCGAGTAATCCGGGTGCTAAAAATTAATATTTCAAACGATACAGAACTGTAAACTGTCTTTTAAGGTTAGATTATAAAATGAAATTGTTTATTTTTATGATATAAATAAAAATACTCTATTAATTGAAAATATCTTTCGCTTTACTGAAAACTGATAATAATCTTATATACTAAAAATAGATCGTTACATATGAATGTAGCAGACTCATATGCAAGATGTTCTTAAAAAAAAATACTACATTATAAATAAATTTCAGCAATTTGAAATTTATAAGTTATATTACTTGATTTATATTCATTAGAGTCTTTAATATATTAATACAGTTTGATTTTATTTCATTCTATACGTGCAACATAAGCTTTGATCTAAAAATTAACTAGCAAATTCTTTATTTTCAAATACGTAACCTCAAATTCATAAAGAGGAAAAGAATTAAAAAGTTACTTTCCTCGTTAAATATATTGATACTCCATCAATTTCTATTTGATAGCATTTGTTTCAGCATTTGTAGACCCAGACATTATAACACTTCAAATACACTATTTGTAAAATAGAAGTATTAAAAGAAATGAATGTATGTGTTAACGAATCAGTTGGATACATTATCGTAAATATACAAGTTATGAATTTAATTTAGGCGCGAAAATCTGCATTAGCTCTGTGAGCTCGATCTTTGAATCCGGAGTGGATCAAGCAGCTCGATTGACTCTAGAAATGTTAATACCAAACGCAAATGAGATGACATGTAGCAGAAAGATGCGAGTTGCCGACCAATTTTCGAGGTAAAAGAGCAAATGGATGCCTCCGATTTGCAATGCCGAACTCACCTATATAGTGCATCGATAGCATAGAAACATGAGAATATGTAAGTGAGAATAGAATAAATATTTTTTGCTTTAATTTCATTAAAATCGGTGAGAATGGTAGAATTCTTAAGTATTACCCTTAGGCCTTGCGCACAATAGAAGGAATAAGAAATTAGGAATAAAGAATAAATGATTCTAACCTATCAAAAATCAGATACATCGGAATACACGGTTTCTGATAGGTTGAAATTGTTTATTCTTTATTTTTAATTCCTTATTCCTTCTATTGTGCGCAGGACCTAAGGGTAATACTTAAGAATTCTACCATTCTCACCGATTTTAATGAAATTAAAGCAAAAAATATTTATTCTATTCTCACTTACATATTCTCATGTTTCTATGCTATCGATGCACTATATAGGTGAGTTCGGCATTGCAAATCGGAGGCATCCATTTGCTCTTTTACCTCGAAAATTGGTCGGCAACTCGCATCTTTCTGCTACATGTCATCTCATTTGCGTTTGGTATTAACATTTCTAGAGTCAATCGAGCTGCTTGATCCACTCCGGATTCAAAGATCGAGCTCACAGAGCTAATGCAGATTTTCGCGCCTAAATTAAATTCATAACTTGTATATTTACGATAATGTATCCAATTGATTCGTTAACACATACATTCATTTCTTTTAATACTTCTATTTTATAAATAGTATATTTGAAGTGTTATAATGTCTGGATCTACAAATGCTGAAACAAATGCGCTTTACTTTTATCTTATTTTATTTTTTTTAGTGATATAAATGTCGAGATGCGTGCGCAGAGAACAATAGGTTGCCCCGATATTTTGCCTCTCATTCTGCCAAACCCAGTATATACTATAGAAAAGTTTATGGATGCTGGGTCTATCTTCGATCTGTTTTCTATTCCTGCACTAGACTGCTCTAGAACTCTTTTTCTCGCTTTCGACAAATATCAAAACTATGGAGACACATTCACATTTTCATTATACACACACATATATTCTCACACTCTTGCAATTATACTTCATGTCTTATACTCATTTACACATCCATACTCCGCGATCAGATGGCGCGCTCTCACAAACACTATACTCAATTTCCCATCTAGATACACTCTCATTTTTATTCATTCTTTAACCGTTCTCAGATATGACGTCATCATTTTACATTGTCGGAATAAGATATTGTATGTGCTAATAAATAAACGTTATTACTTGTGAATACAGGGGGTGACGATCATTATCTACATTTATTATATATAGCAATTCGCTACAAAACGTGTATATATCTCACTTTAAATTCTAAAAGTGTACACTAGTTTAGCCATAGAAAATAAATCTCTTAGGATGCGTTTCGAATTTTGTATAAAGCGCGTAGACTACAGAAAGTCATTCTAAATTACGCGTTTCGAAAGCATTTCGAAAGTGCTACGAATTCTCCAGATTGTACTAACCGTACTGAATTTTTAGTACTCCCATGATGTAAGAGGTAAACCATTCACACAGATGCGCAGTGAGTTGAAAGTAGTGGGGAGATCTGTCAACCAATCAATTTTTGAGTTCATTTGCAGAAATTCACATGATTCATTCTGCAAATAAGTACACTGCAAATTAGTATGTTACAAGTTTGATTGGTTGAACTCCGTCATTATGCGCAATGGTTCACTTTATATAATTCCACCATTACTTCTCTCAGCACATTGACTACTTCTCTTTTGATTTGAGGCAGTTGATGCAACTGATGCGTTTATGCAGTCTATACGCTTCATGTGTAATTCGGAACAAATATTCATGGTACTGTGACCCTTAAATGGATCGAAAATCTTTCTAAGAACTCTCATAAAAAGAAAAACAAACATTATATTATGACGAAGAGGAAGTCGAAACAAATAACTTGAAGCCTTGAAAGTTGTTTCTCTTTTATATTATAATTAGTTTATTTTATCTTAATTAATTATGAATTTTTAAATTTAAAAGTCAATCTTTTCAAAGTTTAATGTTATGTTACGTTATTATATTAAATACTTTTAACTAACAATTAAAAATGTGTTATAAAATATTATTATTATTATTATTATTATTATTATTAAACTTATTGAGTGCACTATTAACAAAATACATTAGATAGAATAGTATTATTTGGTATCACGTATCAGTTACACTACACTAGGCTAGGCGACAGTTGAGCAGCTGATTTGAAACCGTACCTGTTAGAATAAGTGAATTATAAAAAAAATTCAACAATTAATAAATAAAAAATAATTAATAAATAAAAACGATTAATAAATACGCAAATTACTGTAAGAACGCTGAAGTAGAAAGAAATGTTATAACAATTAATAAAAACAATTAATATTACAATTACATAAATACGCAAATTACGGTAAGAACACTGAAGTAGAAAGAAACATTATAACATAACATACAATACTCATAAACAACAACAAAAAGAATTGTATAGAACAGTTGATCTGACACCAAAATTTTGACGTAATGTATCGAGTAATTTCAGAACGAAATACAGAAAGTTGCGGTAGAGAGCGTAAAGTAGATGGTATATTATTATAAAATTTCACTGTAGTGTAAGAGAAGGCGCCCTGAAATTTAGATTTGTGATGAGTAGGGCATGAAAGTTGATATTGCTGACGAGTATCAGGCAGAGCACCTGTATGAGAGTCAATGTTAAAACGGATTAGCTCACGAAAGAGCTAGGATATCTAGGAGTAAATTGAAAAATATTTTTTAAATTATATTATCATATTACAATATTATACAATAATATAATATTGTATAATATATAATATTATATTAAAACTTTAAATACAAAGCGCCTTCCCGGTCCGAGTGTTAAGATGTTGAACTACTATCTAATATACATTCAATTAAATTGAATTAATATTTCAGAAATAAATTGAGAGCCGATGAAATTATCGGATTCACACAATCAATCTGAAACAAATAATCCCCCCAAATTCTCCCAAATCTTAAAAAACTGTAATAAATTTATTGCGAAAAATATTGCCGGGTTCGATTCCCGGCCGAGGCAATATTTTTCGCAATAAGTTTATTACAGTTTTTTAAGATTTGGGAGAATTTGGGGGAATTATAATACAATATTTGTTTACACTCGGACCGGGAAGGCGCTTTGTATTTAAAATTTTAATATTTATATAGACGGTCTCGTTTCCAATCATATTGTATATAATATTATATTATTGTAAAGTATGTAGTATTGTAATATAATAATAAAATTTAAAAAATATTTTTAATTCTTAATACAATATTTTAATAATTTGCAATTAATGATGTTTGGGTGATATTTTAACGTAATAACAAAATTATGAAAAAACTATAGATTATTCTAAATTATATTTAAAAATAATATGATAAATTTGGAGACGATTTACTACCTGAGTCATAAGTTATTTTAATAAATAATACCTATTTTTTAAATCTGTGCTCTAATAAAAACGTATAGAAGTGTATTATATGTAAAATAAAAAAATGACAATGTTCAAAACTTTTTAATATAAGTACATTATGTATTCAAGATTATATCAAGTTATATATTGTAATGCATGAATTAGTCCAGTAAATAAACAAAATATTTATTTAAATGATAAGGAATATACAGCCACGATACAAGATGTCTTTAGCGAAAGTCGTATATTTAAAATTTTTAATATAATAAAGTAGACGTTTCGATCAAGTCTTGGCCATCATCAATATAATAAAAATATAAACGATGTTACAGAAATTAAAAAAGATGTTAACAAAATGTTCGAGTGTTATTATTCGCTATTCCAGAAATGATGATGACATAAAATTATATTCACTTATGAAAGGAACTTTTTTGCAATACAGATTCTTTATTACTTGGATCTTTTTTTAAGCCTTTGTATGGTAAATACGGAATTTCCAGATTCCATATTTTGTGACATCAATCCTTGCAAGTATATAATTCAGTTTTTAATGTAAATTTGCACAGTTTAAAACACTGTCTAAAATAGTTTAAATCAGTGTCTAGACATTGCCCAAAATAGTTCTTACCACCAAAAAGTTTTTTAAAACTTAATGCAAATTTACATTAAAAACTCAAAATTATACTTGCGAGGATTCATGTCACAAATACGGAATTTGGAAATTCCGTAATTCATTTATGTTCCGGAATTATCGTTATAATTTTCGTATTCTCGGAGCAGGCAAACAGCTCGTCGACACAAAGCGATCAAAACACTAGCATACCTCGATCCTGTGCTAATCACGCTGTTTGTCGCAAAATGGCACGCGACCCTCCTTGCGCAAATCTAGAAAACCGTCGATCGCGCACACGCTCCGTGTGAGAATAGTTAGTTCGCCACCGGATCCCGATCAATATAGATCAAAATATCGCTCCTCGCTCTTAAAATAGTTTCGCAAAAGTTAAGTGCGAACGAATCGACTCGTCGTGTATCACCGCTGCCTGCTATCATAACGTGAATGGTATACGCGTACCGTGAGACCGTCTAGTACGCGAGACTTACCGGCGAGATTTGCCGGTCTCGTCACTAGTCGCAATATACACTTTTTCGAACGCGAAATTATTCAACGTCATACCAAGTGCGAACTACCTGTGCACGCATCGAACCGAACGCTTCAAGTGTTCGTAAACTTTTACTACGAGCATCGTTCACCGCCCGCTTCAAACAAATCGGAATTCAACTGTATAATAAAATCTAATTTAGTACAATCAAGAGAGTCATCGTTGATTATACGCCGCCTTGGCGAGCGAGCCTTCCTTACAAGATGACACCAGACACCAGCTCCGTCACAAAATAATTTACAAAGGCTTACAAAAAGATTTAAGTAACAAGGAATCTATATTGCAAAAAAGTTCGTTTCATAAATGAATATAATTTTATGTCATCGTCATTTCTGAAACAGCAAATAATAACAATCGAACAATTTTGTTAACACCTTTTTTAATTTCTGTAACATCGTTTATATTCTTATTATACTGATAATGGCCAAGACTTGACCGACACGTCTACTTTATTATATTAAAATTTTTTAATATACGACTTTCGTTAAAGATATCTTGCGTTGTAGCTGTGTGCTTCCTTATTATTTATGTTTTGTATTCTTAAGTTACCCCTAAAAGTTGAAAAAAAAATATTTATTTGTTCTTTATCTTTGTAACTAATAAATAAATCACAATCATCCATTTTTAACATTACCAATGCAGTCCACTCAGCCCACAGCTTGCATAGGAAATCGTTCCGAATTCATGAGTGTCATACGCGCATTGAAAAAATGGAACAATTTCGAAGCGTTGCGCATCAGTATTGCACTTCATGCGCTTCATGTGTAAATTGGAATGCACTCTTATATGTCTATGATCAGCACCAGGGGCTCTATTATATTTGAAAAGAAACGTATACAAAAGTCTAGGGAAATATTACAGTATACATTATGTATACTATAGCATTTCCCTAGTTTTTCATATGCGATACTTTTCAAGAATAGGATCACTGGAAGAAAGATTAAAGCTGTAATAACATGGAGCGCGGAAATGCGAAAACGCGCGCGCGCGCGCACACACGCACACGCACACACACACACACACACACACACACACACACACACACACACACACACACACACACACACACACACACGCACGCACGCACGCACGCACGCACTCACGCACGCACGCACTCACGCACGCACGCACGCATGCACGCACGCACGCAGAGAAGACAAAATTAACTAAACTTTACTAAATTTCCCGCCTTTCCGCCTGTTTTTCGCGTTCCACCTGTTTTACCCAGCAAATGAGAATGGATTAAAATGGATTAAAATTTATACTTTAAATCCATGAAAATGGATTGAATAGATTGAAATGGATTAGATCCGAGCTGACATTAGTTTAATATTAAAAAAAAAACATTCATATTTAAAGGTTGCAAATTTTATTGAGATGATTGAGATTAAGACATTTATAATAATTGTAGCTAAAATTAACTACTTCAAATTGGTATTAAAAAACGCACCTTAGTGGGATGCGAACCTGGGAACTCTGGATTACGGATCTTCTACGTTATCCCGCTACACCACTTGTTCTATTGGTAAATGTGTTATTCATTCTTTATTTCAATTACAACCAGCTAAACTAGTAACAAAATTATATAGATATAATAAAAATATCATCATCTAACACATATCATCTAACACATAATAAAATATAAATAATTTACATTATTATGAGACAACATTGGAGTGTCAGATAATCTAATCTCGCTTGGTCGATGTCGCGCGTCGTGATTTACCTAATATACCTAATATTCGGGCTGTATTCGATTTGGTTTGCGAGTATTTACATTGATTATTCATTTTACTTCTAATCAAAGAAAAACAAAAAATCATAGCTCAATTATTTTTACATTACAACTTTTTTGAACTTAGTTGGATTAAACAAAAAATTGTCTACTTATAATTTTGAATAATTTAAGTAGCATTTATAGTCTACTTTTTTAAATAAAAACTTTCTTCATTCAATTAGATTGAAAAATTGCATTTTATATTTAGAATATTAAATTGAGCAGTATTCACGTTGCATAGAAACTGCTGACATTATTTTTGAATTTAACTGAATTAAAAAAATTGTATTATACTTCCTAAATAATAATAAATAAAGGACAAAGAGTATAAGAGTATAATCAAACACATTTTTTAAATTGTCACACAATTAAAAGGAATAAATAACAAATAAAGAAAAGTAAAATTGACAACAAAATGATAAAAAATTTAGTTTAAATTCAGATATAAAACGTTACAAGTTTCGACTACCAGATTGAATCCTCTTCAGACATTATCACAAAAATCGCTGTACAAAATTATCAAAAATGCACGCATATTACTTATAACAATAGCTCGGGTGAGTCTGGATGTAGAACTCGACATTATTCACATATATTGAACAGTCAAATGTGTTTCATATTTCTTGGAAAAAGTTCTAGTTGATAAAAAAGAAATAAGTAATTAAAACTCACCAAAAATTATGTGTAAATTATTCAAACAAATGTGTCCATAACACATGGGCTGAAAAATCCCGAGCCTAACAAAGAAAACACGGTTTTTTTCGTTGAAAGTTAGTTTTATTCATCGACGTAATTTTCATTAAGAACAATGCAATCATTCCAGCGCCGCTCTAACATTTCAATACCACTTTTGTAGAACGATTTATCTTTTGCCTCAAAATAGGCCTCAGTTTCAGCGATAACCTCTTCATTCGAGCGAAATTTCTTACCGGCGAGCATTTTCTTTAGGTCTGCGAACAGCCAGTAGTCGCTGGGAGCCAAATCTGGCGAATACGGTGGATGTGGGAGCAATTCGAAGTTCAATTCATGTAATTTTGCCATTGTTTTGATTGACTTGTGACACGGTGCGTTGTCTTGATGAAACAAAATTTTGCGTCACTCTTAGCACAATAACTCACAAAGTAATGAATAGAATATCATGAAATTTTAACAGCTGTCTTTTGAAGATTAGCACACACTGAAAAAGAGGTGAATGTAATAAAACTAGCGCTGTCTCTGTGTTAGGCTCGGGACTTGCTTTTCAGCCCATGTGTTATACCATAAGTATGAAAAACCAATTACAATGTACAAAATTTAATAAAACGCAAAAGTGTGGGATGACCATTGTACAGGGTGGGCCATCTATTGGTACGTTTTTAAAAATGCGATCAAATGAGCATACATTGATATTTTTTATTAATTTTTTTTTTGTTGTGAAGCTAAAAGTATCCGCGTCAAGAATGAAAAACGATTTCGTTCATGTGGCTCCCTCTACTGGCCTTACAGTATGCCATTCGGTCACCCCAATTATT
>NW_017304684.1:237035-251480 GCF_001594115.1 Trachymyrmex septentrionalis
CACTTCTGTCATCCACTAACATCCCTTTCTCACGAACTTTCCTCACCAATTTGCGTATAGCTCCTTCGGTGGGTGCTCTATCACGACCCATATTTCTTTTCAAAATTCGTACAGTTTCGGCGACACAGCACTGACTTTGAAAATAAGTTTTTAAAATTTCAAAACGCTCTTCAAGAGAAAACATGTTGTTTCGTGCCGCGGACGGTATGACTAATAAACTGTCAAAATTTCGGGTCTGTAGCTCGTTTGGTGTTGCCATACGACGAAATTCAAAAACGTACCAATAGATGGCCCACCCTTTATATACGCTTGCTGATACGGATCGACACGGGAGAGAAGAGACGGATTGTCAGTATCGAAGAGTCAAACTTTATTTACAATAGGTACTCGCATATATGCTTTATGAAGACCTTCAGTGTCAGTTTGTAAATTTAAACTATTTTTCTGCTTTGTAATATTGAGCATCTCAGAAATTAAACGTTTCCTATAGCAAGGCTTTTCATCCAAAATTTTAACATTGTCCCATTAATCTTATAAACATTGTTCTTATCTACATCTTATCTACATTGCTCTTAGATAGTTAGATTAGTATAGAGACAAATATCCTTTTGTATTTTAATATACACTGGGCAACAAAATTAATTTAACAACAAAAAATAGTTCTTTTGCTTGAGAAAAGGACCATTTTTGCTTCAACGTTGAATAACTCGATGAAAAAAATTCGGAGCTTCGTAAAAAAGTAAATTACAGGTAAAGCTTCGCTCTTTCGAATGATGAAAATCGCATTTGTATACAATTTTTATTCCACTCCGTGGAACTTGGCAAATTTCATAAAAAATTTTGAGATCTGATATATCTTCATTTATGTTTGTGTAACTTCATGAAATCTCCAGACCGTTTCTTTAAGTAGCGATCCGAAAAGTAGAGGTTACTACTTGTAAAATGCTTTTTAAAACATCCTGATACGACAATTTTTTACGAAGTTATTGTATCTTGAAATTTGCCTATTTTTGCAGAGTGAACAAGTGTTGCGTTAATTTTATTTACCCATTTTATTAGGACTATGAAAAGATACTACTCTAATGTCGTTTTTGTTGAATCGTTTAAATTTCTCTATGTGAAAAAGAATAAATGGTACCGTAAGACAAGATGCAGATTTATTCGCACAGACATTGACAATCAAATCTTTACGTACTACGTGTTTATTTTTAAGTAAATTTTTTATACGTTGATTAACTGTGTCATAAATAAAAGTTAATGAGTAGTCATTATCTAATAAAACATTAATAATAAATGTCAAATTTGTTGTGTGAAACATAAAGTCAGAAAGTAAAAAAGCTCTGTCAACTAGCGAAAAAATTGTACCTTTCTTTTGTACAATTGAATGATTTGAGTGGAAATTTAAAAATCTCCCTAAAAAAATAAGTTTGTATCAATCAAATACGAATCGATTATTACTAATAGATATTGTATAAAAAAAAAATCTAATTTTTCTCCCCCTATTTCTATAGTAAATTGGAGACGTGGTGACAAATGAATTAAAACGTTGTAGAAAAATATCAATTTTGGAAAGAGAAATTGCAATACAAATGTCGTCTATATCTATAAAATAGAACATCCACATTCAACGACATCAGGGACACCGTCTTTAATCTCCTCATTATCAAGTCCGCTATTATAAGTGATAAAGGAGAGCTCATGGGAGTGCCGAAACTTTGCTTATAAATTTTGTTGTCAAATGAAAAAAAAAATGGAATCTAAAACAAACCGCTCCCAAAAACTCATTCTTAGGCAGAGAGCATTCCTTAGAAATGAAATTCCATTGCTCATTCACACAATCAACCGCTATATCTATTGGAACATTCGTAAAAAATGAGATAACGTCCAAGGAAATTAATTTATATTTATCTGTAATGTATATTCTTTTTAATTCATCAACTGGAAACTATTTTTGTAACTATCCGCCTTAGGAATAGTCTTGAATAATAGTATATTGTGCAAATATGTGGGTGATTCGTATAGCGGACTGCCTATCGAGAATACAATAAATCTGAGACGACAACCCGGTTTGTGATTCTTCGGCAATCCATAGACTCTCGGAAGTAATCCGCGCTGCAATATAACATTTTATACTTAGAGTCCTTGATATAATCTTTCGTTTTCCATCTAGTGAGCATAGACCTTAGATTTGTCATAAATTTTTTGACAGGATCTTTCTTAGTGAGTACATATGTGTCTGAGTCACCTAATAATGTGGTCATTTTATTTATGTATGTGTTTTTGTTCATGGCAACCGTGACGTTACCTTTGTCAGCGTATGTGAAAATAATATTAGGATGCGCCGATATGAATTTATATGTGTCAGATTCTAACAAAAAATTTGACATTTATTATTAACGTTTTTAGATAATGACTGCTCATTAACTTTTATTTTTGACAAAGTTAATCAACGTATGAAAAATTTACTTAAAAATGAACACATAGTACGTAAAGATTTGGTTGACAATGTCTGTGCGAATAAATCTGCATTTTGGTTTACGGTACCATTTATTCCTTTTCACACAAAGAAATTTAAACGGTTCAATAAAAACGACATTAGGGTATCTTTTCCTAATAAAATAGGTAAACATATTAAAGTAAGCAATGTAGTTTATAACATTTCGTGTAATACTTGTGATGCGTCGTACGTTGGACAGACGGGCAAATAATTGAAAACCAGAATTACAGAACACCGTAATCATATTAGACATAACACTTCTGTCCGTTCTGTCATAACGGATCACAGACTGTAGCATGATTATGATTTCCAATGGGACAATGTTAGAATTTTGCATGAAGAGCCTTGCTATAGGAAACATTTAATTTCTGAAATGTTTAATATTACAAAGCAGAAAAATAGTTTAAATTTACAAACTAATACTGAAGGTCTCCATAAGGTATATATACCTATTGTAAATAAAGTTTGACTCTTCGATACTAACAGTCCGTCTCTTCTCTCATTCCGTGTTGATTCGTATCAGCAAGCGTATATGCAATGACCGTTCAATGGTCTCACACATTTGCGTCCTATTAAATTTTGTATATTGTAATTGATTTTTCATACTTATATGGACACACTTGTTTGAATAATTTACACATCATTTTTTATGAGTTTTAATTACTTATTTCTTTTTTATCAACTAGAACTTTTTCCAAGAAATATGAAACATATTTGACTGTTTAATCATATGTGAGTAATGTCAAGTTCTACATCAAGACTTACCCGAGCTATTATTTAATAAGTACAATAATATGCGTGCATTTTTGATAATTAATTTTGTACAGCAATTTTTGTGATAATGTCTGAAGAGGGTTCAATCTGATAGGCGAAACTTGTAACGTTTTATATCTGAATTTAAACTAAGTTTTTTATCATTTTGTTGTCAATTTTACTTTTCTTTATTTGTAATTTATTCCTTTTGTTACGTCCAAGCTCCGCGCGCATGTGGAGCTGAGGGGGGTGAACGTAATAAGGAATCGAATTGTTAGATCGATTTGGTCATGTCCAGGCTCCGGATCGCAAGGGAGCCGTGGGGAAGGACCAACGCAAATCGGGAGGCACTTCGCTTCGTCTTGAGGCACCTAACGAGCCCGGAGTCGAACGGAGGACGAAACGGAAACCTCTGCTCGTGCGCCGCTAAATGGACACGCAAGTCGACGCGTACTTTTAAGTTAAAGGACCCAGACTGGGTCAGTGTGTCGGGAAAGCGCACTTTAACGCCAGCTGCGCCAGTACGGGCGTATGCCCTGACTTTCGATTGATGAAACTTAATGATCGGGGAGAGGGCGAAGTGCAATCGCGGGAGAACTTGAGTGATACATTTTTTTAATAAAAAATGAATACAATTTTGTCGAGTAAATAAAAAAAAAATACAATTTTTGGTTCTCTATTCTGAGTTATATGTACGCATTTATGGATGTGTGCGTGCGCGCACGCGTGCGTGCGTGTGTGCGTGCGTGTGTGAAAAATATCGTGGCAGAATGGAAGAGTTACGGAGAGAATAGCGAGAGAATAAAAAGAGAAGGAGATTCTGGTGAGTGGATTTGAGAGGGTTCGGCCTAATTTTCCTGGGATAATGTTAGTGTCAGCGGATACGAACGACCTGTCGACAAGGAACGAACAATTATCGTGAGGCGACGGCGACAGATTGAAAAATTATAACGTGAACGGACTGCAATGTTATTTTCTTGTACATAAGAGGTCAAAAAGGGAGAAAGAAAGAACGAAAGGAATAAAAATAAAATAAAACAAATAAATAATAAAAGAGATAAAATGAAATATTGAAGTAAATTACTGAAAGATAAAGTGAGGAGGGAGCCAGCGAATAGAGATATACCGATTTACTACTGAGATCGTTGGAGGTCCTCCGGCCAGATGTGCAAGGCTGGTGATATTTCTTTAGCACTGATTCTACTGGAGAAAAAGGGCTTCGAGAATCAGCTGAAGCCTTTTTAAATATTGCGATAACTGTAGCCTCCCAAAATTCAAGGAAAAATGACCGTAGTCTTTTAAAACTTAGAGAAAAATCAGCGCAAGTGTAGCTTCTCGAAACTTAGAGGAAAATCACGCGACAAGTATAGCCTCTCAAAACTTGGAGAAAAATTACCCTGAAGGCCGCGGAACTACGATTTTTATACTAATCGCCCCAGATTACTCAAATTCGGATTGGTGGAATAGGTTTCGTTGGCTGATAGTAGGATTTTCCTTTGCTCTTGGATTAGTCAAGATTTTGAGGGAGGAAAGGATGTTGACAGGAATCTGTAGCATGGGAAAGTGTCCTCCAAAATTTTATGATCTTAAGATTTATGAGAAAACGCACGTCTCGGGCGACGAGAAGGCGAGCATGCATCGTCGCCACAGGACTACCCAGAATCTACCCCTGAACGTCGCGTGCCGTTTTTTAAATTTTGTAATTACGGATTCGCGAGACTCGTCCGCGACTTAACCGTTAATCTTGGTGCCGGTCTTACGCTTTCCATATGTATTTACAATATTATTGATTTTTATCTCGGAGCGATATTCACGAGGACATACCGGATTCTATGTTTTAGTTTTTAAGATAGAGAAAAAAAAAGGAAAAAAGATAAAATTTTAGTGTTTCGACGAATTCTAGATCTCTACGCTTAAGGAATACGCATTCAAGATTTAGCATTACCCCTTTTTTTCTCTTAAATGTGCATTCCTTCACTGAAGAAGGAGGAGAGAAGATGTGCTTCAAACTTTGCTTTCCTTTTCTCTCGTCCTTCTTATTAATATTGATAATTGCATTTTGATGCAACGCTATAATAGATTAGCTTATACGGTATATGTATATTTACATCTTTACTTAAACCTATGTCTGTTTGTGCCTACGCTAGGTATAGTGTGGTTGTAATGTGATACGCTGCAGTTTGCAGTTTTGGAGAAGTATCCTTCTTGCTGGAAAAGAAAAGAAGCAGAAAAGAAAGATAAGGCGACCTCCATAACCCCTTCCTTAATTCTTTCGTGCTTTTTTGTTTTATATAGTAGTTTATTAACGCAGATAAGGCGTAAATGTATATATAATAATAGTAATAAACTAAAACAGTAGATATTGTTTTACTTGACGAGTATGCGGGGTATATGTATAAACATAAGTTCTTTTATTATTAATATTACTATAATACTATAGTACTTCTGATATAAATAAATAAATATATATATATATATATATATATATGTGTGTGTGTGTGTGTATATGGTAAAATTTCTTTTTTTACGAAAAATTTCACTGCTCAAAAATTGCCGGTTGAGGAATGCGCAGGGGGAGGATGTTAGCTACTCAAGTGTCACGCGGGGTTTCCTTGCGTTTTGCCCCGGTGGAATGGTCACTTGTACCCGACGTGAGTGCGCCCTATGGGCCATAACCTTGATCTACCCTCGACCTTAACTGCCGGTCTGATATTTGTCACCGGGGAGGCAGTCCGCTGGACCGCGTGCGAAATCATTTTAGACTTCGTCGAGTGAAGATAATGAGCTCACAGCTCATCATGTATCGATATGTAACTGTACCTTATTATTTGTGGTGGATACCGCATTGTCGAGGTATCAGAGCTACAGGCTCTGCCTCAGTACGTACGCTGCTGAAAAAGTTTCTGCAATCCAGTACTTTCAGTGGCGCCAACGTTCTGCTACTATCATATACGTAAAATTAGACATTTTTAATTTATAATTCAATTGACAGTTTGTATCCAAGACAACTAGTTTTGTTTATATAGTATTTTAAATGAAGTTATTTTGTAAGAAAATGGAAATTTCGCGTGAAAATTTTCGGGCAATGATTTTTTACGATTCCAAATGTAATCTAACTCTGAAACAATGCATCGATTGACTTCATTTGGCTTTTGGGGATAAAGCACCATCCAATAGGACTGTTTATAATTGGTTTGCTAAATTCCAGCGTGGACGTACCTTTCTTAGTGATGAATTCCGTGAAGGTTGTCCATCCACGTCTGTTGTTGCCACTAATGTTGATGTTATGCGTGAAATGAGCGAGACCGCCGAATATAACAATTGGTTCGAGCGTATACAAAAATGTATCGATCTTAAAGGCGAATACTTCGAAAAACAATAAAGCCATTTACCGAATTTTACATGTTTTTTTTCATATTGTTTGCAGAAACTTTCCCAGCAGCCTACGTACAAGAAAAAGATTTCTCCCTTTTTTTTCTTTTTTTTCTTTTTTTTTCTTTACCCTTTTTCCCTTCTTTTTATTCCTTAGGCAACACTCGGCCTTTTGAATTCGTTGCTAAATTTCTATGACAATCTAGATTATTAGTTAGTCAATTATAGATGGTTAATTGGAAAGTATTAAGATATATATATATTGTATATATTTATATATTTCTTCCTCTCCTTTTATTATTATTATTTTTATTTTTATTTTTATTTTTTGCATATTTTTGTATCTCTTTTTTTAAGAATTTTCTTTATTTGTTTTTTTTATGTTCATTTTTATTAATCCCGCATATCCGTCATACTAAGAATATAATGTTGATTTAAAGACGCAATTAATCTAAATAATACAAGAATAGATAAAAAGAATAGATAAAAAGATTTACATAATACTTATAAATCTAAGTTGGTATATGTAGGTGTTACAATTATAACTGTAATAATATAATTAAGACAAATGGAATTCTACATAATAATAGTATATATGTGGGGATGTATAAGATATAGAGTATATAAAATGTCTTAATATATTCATAAGGATGAAGATGTAGACTTATGTTGTTACTGGATGCCGGGTATTGCTGGCACGGGTATTTTTGCATCAGTATGCTGAGCACATCCCATGGCGATGAGCAGATCTTGCAGGCTGCTCATTTCATCTTCGCTTTCACGCTTCAATCCAACGTGATGACAGCACCGTAGGTTTCTACTGGCTCGAGGATCCGCATCCATCCTTCTCTCCTTCCTAGCAGAGTCCTAGTGAGTGCTCTACTCTTCCGGGGCCACCTGGGTCTTAATCCGACGGAGCCAAGGTGAGCAAGCCCGCACGGGATGGCTTGCCAATCCTTCTCCCGAAAGCGATTCTCCAATATGTACATATCGGTGATCGGGCGTCGGATGACACGGCTCCAGTCTTTTAATACTATGACCGCATCTCTTCCTTCGAGGCTCATTACCATTTTGCTTGGTGTTGATACTCCTGATATCCATTTTCTACAAATATTGAAGATTTTTCTGCTTACGGATGCTAGAATGGATGGGCGCATGACGTAGTATGAAAATTTCTTTTTTAAAAATTATGTCGGCATGGCGTAGCATGCGGTTTAAGTGATTATATCTGCATGCGAGTTGACATGTCGTAGCATGCGGTTATATAGGGGGGGGGGGGAAGGCGGCACGAGTGTTTCAATTCCGGAACTCCAAAGTATAAGTCGTCGTTTCCGTAGTGGGGAGCAGGGGATAGGTTCGTTCCTTCATCTCTGTGAGAGGTAAGGTTCTCCACGTTCGGGATCATCGTTCTCGGGCGCACCGAGTGATGGCGCGCTGGGTTTTCCATTCTTAGGCCTTCTTTCTAGGCCTAAGGCCTAGAATCTTTTCCTAGATTTAATAGGAGGCTGAGTAAGCAAATCCCATATGGCTCCCAGCAGGTACACTGACCGACATCCGTATACCGTGTGTAAGGCGTATCCATGTACGAATGTGTCGAGAAATAATTTGATAAGTCTGCCGATCAAATACATCCCTATCAATCTAGCTAATATTGCCGAATATTAAAAATTTGTTCCAAAATTTTGTCCATGCGGAGATTGCGATTCTCTCTATCGATGCTTCGTCGAGATTAGAGAGTGGCCCCCCATTAAATACAGTTGATTGCTCCAAAATACCTCTTGCTGTAGTATTGAGAATTGCTGGTCACTCTGCGAGGAACATTATATGATCTTTAAGTTCCTCTAAGTCGGATTGAGAGTATATACCAATGGTTGCCAATGCTCCATAACTAACATATTTCCATAACTTTGTGGAAGGCTTCATTATGGTGGGCGGTACTGTCTCCATAGATTTAAGCATCATTTTCTACCATGCATCCCTTAAGAGGTACATGATGGGCGCGAATTAATTGTAAGCGTTGATCCGCGTTTCATGTCGTATCAATATATGCATATCAATATATATGCATTTGCGGAGTTAAAAAGTATGTCTCGTTTCCTCGAAGTACTGGAAGTTGTTCGTAACACTCGAAGGTCCGAGCAAATGCTACTGGTACACATTTTACAATGTGAAACCTCTCCGGTCAAAAGTGCCATGTATCCAGGTTCTTTCATAATGCGATATGCAAAAACCTCAGGCGATCTGGCGGCTATTGCTAATGAGTTTTACATCCTCTGGTATTCGAGTTGACATTGTTGTAATAATATATTTCTATATAACTGATTTATCTGAGTACGTATATGCCTTTCTACGTATACGAATTTCGAATTTACGTATGTGAAAAGGTCGAAGTGACATAAAGCCAGATATTTTAAAGACTTCGGCTCCTGATGAGGTCTCAAAAATTATTAATTTTGGATGCTCGGTTTTGATGAATGTATGTCCACAAACGGAATATTTCCCAATGCTTGTTCAAGAAAAAATCATGTTTGACGTGGTTAACGAGTAGACTGTTTGAGAGCGTTCATTAGTAGGATCGAATATTTTATTGGCGTGTCCAGTATACAACACGCCATAATCTGAGAATTTACATTGATCAGCTGGCACGGGTTCCCAAAAAGTTTCTCCTCCTTTTATATCAGTGTAACGAGTGACACTTAATTCGCAGGTTACTCCTGATCTGAGGTGTACGCGATTTGTATTTATTCAAGTTTGCACTGTATCACTCTTACAGTCTTAAAGTCGTTGAGTTGAAGTAATTGTATGTAAACCTTAGTGGAATTTACTGTTAGTTGTGGAATGTCATATTCTTCGACATTTATTAATGATAAGGTCGTTAAATTTACTGATGCGGAGCTACAGTCATAGCATATTATTCCGTAAGTTTCTGGGATCATATTATTAGTATAAATAAAGCAGCTATTCCTTTGATGCGATGATCCATTATCTGAAATGTTGATTTGATCTTTTTAATTGTTTGTTTAATTACTGCGAGCTGGGTTAATGTGAGAAATTCGTAAACAATTGGGATGAACAATGCGACTATTTTTCTTTAAAGCCTTCTCAATCGCCTTACAATACGCCCATATGGATAGTCCCGAAAAAAGAGGACTCTAAAGGAAATAAGAGATGGAGAATGGTGTTGGATTTTCGCGCTCTGAACGAAAAAAACTGTCGGAGACGCATATCCATTACCTAATATTGTTGATCAATATCCTAGATCAATTAGGCGGAGCACAATATTTTCCTGTATGTGATTTGGCTTCCGGATTCCATCAGATAAAAATGGATCCTGCGGATAGCCATAAGACCGCTATTACAACTCCTTTCAGGCATTACGAATTTGAATGCATGCCCTTCGGATTAAAAAACGCTCCTGCTACTTTCCAAAGATTAATGAATCTAGTACTATCAGGATTACAAGGCCAGGAATTATTCGTTTACATGGATGACATTGTCTTATACGCCACATCGTTAGAGGAACACGCAAGAAAATATAATTTATTAATAGACCGACTTCGAAAAGCTAATTTGAAATTACAGCCTGATAAATGCGAATTTTTGAAAACAGAAGTAACATACCTAGGGCACGTAATCAGTAAGAATGGAGTCAGACCGGATCCAAAAAAGTTAGACGCCGTAAGGCATTTTCCAAGACCTCCAAAAAATACTAAACTCCAAAAAATATTAAACAATTTCTGGGATTAGTAGGATATTATCGCAGATTTATATCAAGCTTCTCGAAATTGGCGAAGCCGCTAACGAATTTATTAAAGAATGACACGGCTTTCGAATGGACACCCGTTCAAGAAGAATCATTTGAAATATTAAAACAGAGATTATGCGAAGAGCCTGTTTTGCAGTATCCTGATTTTTCAAAACCTTTTATTTTAACGACAGATGCTTCTGGAATAGCCGTGGGAGGCATCTTATCACAAGGAAAAATAAATAAAGATCAACCAATAGCATACGTCTCGCGAACATTAACCGACAACGAAGTAAAATACGATACGTATGAAAAAGAAGTATTAGCGATAGTATATTATGTTAAACATTTCCGACCATATTTATATAACGGACGAAAATTCACGTTGGCAGATCATAAACCATTACTCTGATTTAAGAACGCACAAGATGCAAATATGAGAATACTCCGCTGGAGACTGAAGCTTGCCGAATATAACTACAATGTCATATATAAAGCAGGAAAAACCAATATAAACGCTGACGCTCTATCAAGAAATTCTGTAAACCTCGAAGAAGTAAATTGCAAACCAATTAATCCTAATAGGTCATTAAATCTTGACAATCCGGAAGACGTAGAAATGGTTTCTAGAATGCTAAAAGAAACCGACGAAGAAGAAGAGGACGACAATTTTGAATTATATCTTTCGGACAACGAGGAAGAAGGTCAAATGCCCGACAATAATCTGTCCGATAAGAATACAGACTCAATATCATTCACACACGAAGAACTGTGTGAGCCACTGTGTGAGATTACAAATCACTGAAGAAGCACTAATCCATGAACCACCTAATTACAATAAAATGCAAACTCGAAGTTAAACAAAAAATAAGAAGGTTCAAAAAATATTATCGCAAGAAAATGAAAATGAAATCAAAGAAGTAGGAAATAGAAACGATCCACCTGACAAGGAAAAAGATATAAAAAAAATGCAAGTACCGATAATGAGGACGAAGAATCGAATAAAAATAGCAAAAATCAAAGTTCGGAAACAAAGATTACCAAAGATAATGTAATAAATAGTCGCGATTTGTTATTTCTATGCAGGGATAACATTGCTTATTTTGTTGACATCAACGGAAGGCCATTAGATTCAGGCTCTCAGAAACTTTTCGAAAGAAACGAAATCCCTTGCCTGGAAGACCTGATCCTAGGCCAAGCCAAAGCTATAAAATATAAAAAGCATTATCATATTGCTTTGCCTGTTAGCGAAGGACAACGTAAATGTCCGACGATGACACTCTCACAAATTTCGATAGTGTTAAAAGATTTACGAACCGTCATTGAAAAATTAAAATTTGAAACCGTTAGTATTGCAAAGACCGATTTGGTTAATAACGTACCGTGGAATGATATCAAATTTTTATTACAATTAGCTTTCATCGATTCAACAACTAAATTAATAATATGCAATGGATTAATCAAATATCCATCAAAAGATCTTCGATCTATTATAATCGGCGAAATGCATTGCTCACCCACTGGAGGACATCGAGGCGTTACGAAGACATATCACAGAATAAAACACAATTACTATTGGGAAAATCTAAAATCCGATATTCAACAATATATTCAGCAATGTTTGCAATGTCAACTGAAAAAATTAGAGTAAGAGTTAAAACTAAATAACCAATGATAATCACCGATACATCAGGAGCTTCCTTCGACAAAGTAGCAATGGATATTGTAGGACCTCTGCCAAAAACAGAGAGGGGTAATGAATATATTTTAACCTTGCAAGATCAATTAACGAAATTTTGCATGGGAATACCACTGCCAGATCAGACTTCCGAAACAATAGCAGAAACTTTTGTAGATAGATTCATTTGCGTATTAGGAGCACCAAAGGCTATATTAATCGATCAAGGAAGAAATTTTCTCAGAATTAATGAAAAAGGTTGCAAAAATTTTCAGAATACGCAAATTTTGCACAACCGCCTTTCACCCACAATCGAATAGATCATTAGAAAGGTCGCATCACGCTTTGGGCGAATATTTGAAACAATATGCAAATTCGCAAAAACAATGGGATAGATGGATCAGCCTTGCAATGTTCAATTACAATACTAACGTACACGAGGTAACAAAACATACTCCGTACGAATTAATATTCGGAAAAATAGCCCGAATACCTTCAAATGAACCTCTAGCACCGGATGACAAATTACAATGATTATTTAATAAATCTTGTCACGCAACTCCATTCCATATAGGCAAATGCTCGTGAGAATGTCATCGAAGCTAAAGAAAAATCAAAGAAACACTACGATAAGAAAACTAACCCGCAGATCTTTAACTGAAGATCAGATATTTTTATTAAAAGAACTGAAGCCTGGTAAATTTGGAGATCAGTACACAGGCCCACATAAAATTCTAGAAATATTAAACAGAAACAATATTAAAATAAGAATAAAGAAAAATAGTCGGATTGTTCATCCCAACCGCTTGCGAATTTCTCACATTAACCCAGCTCGTAATAATTAAACAAATAATTAAAAGCCTCTCACAGAGATGAAGGAACGAACCTATCCCTCCTCCCCACTACGGAAACGACGACTTGTACTTTGGAGCTCAGAAATTGAAACACCCGCCCCCTATTATAACCACATGCTACGACATGCCGACACAATCTTTAAAAAAATTTTTTCATACAACGTCATGCACCCATCCATTCTAGTACCCGTAAGCAGAAAAAATCTTCATTATTTGTAGAAAATGGATATCAGGAGGATCAATACCAAGGATCTAAGCCGCGGGTCTTTGCACGTAAGAGTCATCAAAGTAGACTCACCCATCCTCTTATGGGTCCAACTCTATCACGCCCGGGAAGATCTCGAAGAACTACTCGAAGATCTCTCACGCCATATGGCACGAAGAGGGCGGGGGCTGATTCACAACCCCGACCATGTCTGACGAATACGTCGCAGTATGCGAAGGAAAAACTTGGCAATGAGGAGTGGTAATGAGCCTCGAAGGAAGAGATACGGTCATAGTAGCATTAAAAGAGCCGTGTCATCCGACGCCCGATCACCAATATGTACATATTGGAGGATCGAGAGATGGATTGGCAAGCCATTCCATGCGGAGTTGTTCATCTTGGCCCCGTCGGATTAAGACCCAGGTGGCCCCGGAAGAGTAGAGCACTCACTAGGACTCTGCTAGGAAGGAGAGAAGGATGGATGCGGATCCTCGAGCCCGTAGAAACCTACGGTGCTGTCATCACGCTTGAATTGAAGCGTGAAAGCGAAGATAAAATGAGCAGCCTGCAAGATCTGCTCATCGCCATGGGATGCGCTCAGCGTACTGATGCAAAAATAGTGCCAACAATATCTGGCATGCAATAATAATATAAATCAACATTGTCATCCTTATGATGATTATATTAAGACATTTTATATACTCTGTATCTTATATTATATAACCACACGTATTATTATATAGAATCTTGATTACATTATTATAGTTATAATTGTAACACTTACATATACTAACTTAGATTCATAAGTATGATGTGAACCTTTTATCTATCCTTTTTTTTCTTACTTTTGTATTATTTAGACTAATTGCGTCTTTAAATCAATATTATATTCTTAGTATGACGGATATGCGGGACTAATAAAAATGAATATAAAAAAAAATAAATAAAGAAAATTCTTAAAAAAAAAGAGAGAGAAGAATATACAAAAATAATAAAAATAAAAATAAAAATAAAAATAAAAATAAAAATAATAGAAAAGAGGAGAGGAAGAGAAATATATATATATATATTATATATTATATATTGGGTGGATCCATATATTCGTTCGCTTTTTGTTAGTAGTGCAAATTTTTTCCGAATATCTCCGGTTCTGGTTGCCTAATCGGGCAATCCAAATATGTTTTGGAAAGGTGACAGTCCGCTCTTTTCATCTGTCAAATTTGGTTTCATTGGCATTAGTTTTGTTTGTGCTATAGACCTGTGAACATGTCGGAGAATAAGGTGCATTTTCGGCACATTTTGCTTTATTACTTCAAGAAAGGCAAGCGAGCTGCGGAGGCC
>NW_017304684.1:252338-253275 GCF_001594115.1 Trachymyrmex septentrionalis
ATATATATATACACCTTAAGACTTTCCAGTTAACCATGTACAATTGAGTAACTAATAATCTAGATTGTTGTAAAAATTTAGCAACAAACTCACCTAAAAAAGCCGGTTGCCGCCTGAGGAATGAAAAAAAAGGGAGGAAAAGAAAAAAAAGAAAAAAAGGGAGGAAAAGAAAAAGAAAAAAAAGAGAAATCTCCAATATCATTCTTGTACCTGTAGCTTGATATTACTAATCCCTCGACAATGCCACAAAATAATAAGTAAGGTACAGTAACGTATCGATATATGATGAGCTATAAGCTCACTATCTACTCTAAAAAGACTTCGCACGCGGTCCAGCGGACTGCCTCCCCTGTGACAAATATTAGACCGGCAGTTAAAGTCGAGGGTAGATCAAGGTTATGGCCCATAGGGCGCACACACGTCGGGTATAAGTGACCATTCCACCGGGGCAAAACGCAAGGAAACCCCGCGTGACACTTGAGTAGCTAACATCCTTCCCCTGCGCATTCCTCAACCGGCAATTTTCGAGCAGTGAAATTTTTCATAAAAAAAAAAATTTTACTATATATACATATATAATATATATATATATACGAGGGCTGTCTGAAAAGTTTCCGACCTAACAAAGATAGAAGACATTTTTTCTGAAAATTTTTTTTTATTTTTCAACATAGTCTCCTTGTAACTCTACACACTTCTCCCAGCGATGCTCCCATCTCTGTAACCCGTCCAAATAGTACTTGGCGTTTTTCTCTGCAAAATAATTGTTCACGAAGGTGATTGCCTCTTCATTTGACGAAAATCTCTGTCCTCCGACCGCAATTTTTAGATGAGGGAACAAAAAGAAGTCGCTTGGGGCTAGATCTGGTGAGTAAGGCGGATGGTCAAGCAGTTCAAACCGTAATTCGTGGATTTTCGCCATGGCAACCACTGAGGT
>NW_017304684.1:254368-257232 GCF_001594115.1 Trachymyrmex septentrionalis
TTGAAGCACATCTTCTCTCCTCCTTCTTCAGTGAAGGAATGCACATTTAAAAGAAAAAAAGTGGTAATGCTAAACCTTGAATGCGTATTCCTTAAACGTAAGAACTATCGAAAGAAAAGAGTCCACATTTATGATCTGCAAATGTTGCGTCAGCATGCCCCAACATTTGTCTGAGGCTGGAGGTGTTACGTCCGGCGGACTCGCACGACTCTTTTCTTTCGTAGAGGTCTGGAATTCGTCGAAACACTAAAATTTTATCTTCTTTCCTTTTTTTTTCTCTATGTTAAAAACTAAAACATGGAATCCGGTATGTCCTCGTGAATGTCGCTCCGAGATAAAAATCAATAATACAGGGTGGTCCAAAAGTTCGTTAACATGTCATACGATGATAAAAAAGAAACTAGTTATATGTAAGAAAAAATGTTTATTTATTCTGAAAGTACATAATTTGGGATTTTATTTCTTAAAAATAACATCGTCCATATGCGATCCTTCATTATTTTGACACTGCTGCAACCTGGAGCAGAAATTTTCAATGACCGACTGACAAGTGTTTCGGGAAATGTTTTGCATTTCCTCGCGAATACGAGCCTTTAATTCCTCAAGAGTCGCTGGATCCCGTGATGTTCTAGGTCGCCAGATCGTGGTTTATCTATTGTTGAACCAGTTTCTTCAAATTTCTGGACCCATTTTTTAATCGACTGAATCGATGGAGCTTTATTTTTATGCCGTATATTGTAATGAGCGCAAAATTTTCGTTGCGCTACAGTCGAATCGTTGTTTCGATAGTACTCGTGTACGCAGAACGCACGTTGTTTCTCGTTGAATGACGCCATGGCACTAAATTCCCATCGACCGCTCTAACATTCCGTACCTCGCCCGCCCCACCTCTCCCTCGCTACTCGACGCAGCTGCCGATTCAAATGTTAACTTTTGGACCACCCTGTATTATAAATACATATGGAAAGCGTAAGACCGGCACCAAGATTAACGTCAAGTCGCGGACGATTCTCGCGAATCCGTAATTACAAAATTTAAGAAACGGCACGCGACGTTCAGGGGTAGATTCTGGGTGGTCCCGTGGCGATGATGCATGCTCACCTTCTCGACGCCCAAGAAGTGTGTTTTCTCATAAATCTTAAGATCATAAAATTTTGGAGGACACTTTCCCATGCTACAGATTCCTGTCAACATCCTTTCTTCCCCCAAAATCTTGACCAATCCAAGAGCAAAGGAAAATCCTACTACCAGCCAACGAAACTTATTCCACCAATCCAAATTTGAGTAATCTAGGGCGATTATTATAAAAATCGCGGTTCTGCAACCCTTGCCGGAGATTTTCTCTAAGTTCTCGAGTTATACTTGTCGGGCGATAAGTTAGAAAAGCGGTCGCAATAATCAAAGTTGATAGAGTCAGTGAGTCGATTGCAATACTCAAAGTTGATAGAGTCAGTGAGTTTGTCGCGATACTCAAAAGGTTCTATCCGATTTTCGAAGCCGTCTTTTTTCAGTAGAGTCAGTGTTAAAGAAACATCACCAGCCTTGCACATCCTAGCCGGAGGATCTCCAACGATAAGCATCTCAGTAGTAAGTCAGTATATCTCTATTCTCTGGCTCCCTCCTCGCTTTATCTTTTGGTAACTTATATCAATATTTCATTTTATTTTTTTTATTATTCATTTGTTTTATTTTATTTTTATTCTTTTCTTTCTTTCTTTCTCCCTTTTGATCTCCTATAAGAAAATGAAAACATTGCAGTCCGTTCACATTATAATTTCAATCTGTCGCCGCACGATAATTGTTCGCCTCCTGTCGATCAGTCGTTCATGTCCGCTAACACTATCATCATCCAAGGAAAATTAGGCCAAACCCTCTCAAATCCACTCCTTCTCTTTTTATTCTCTCGTTATTCTCTCCGTAACTCCTCCCTTCCATTCTGCCATGATACTTTACACATACACTCTCACACATCCATAAATGCGTACATATAACTCAGAATAGAGAACCAAAAATTGTATTATTTTTTGTATTTACTTGACAAAATTGTATTTATTTTTTTTTTATTCAAAAAATGTGTCACTGAAGTTTTGCTTGTTTTAATTATATCATTATTAAATTAACTTCTCGGTAGTCATTATTTAAATATAACCTCTCCTCGTATTATTTCTCTCTCGGCACACTGACCCAGTTTGGGCTCTTTTTTGAAGTACGTCCGACTCGTGTGTCCGTTTAGCGGAGCACGAGCAGAGGTTTCCACTTCGTCCTCCGTTTGTTGAAGTACCCTCGGCTCGTTAGGAGCCTCAGGACGAAGCGAAGCGCCTCCTGATTTGCGTCAGCCCTTCCCCACGGCTCCCTTGCGATCCGGAGCCCGGACACGATCAAATCGATCTACAATTCGGTTTCTTGTTGCGTTCACCCCCTCAGTTTCGCATGAGCTTGGACGTAACAATACTGTACAGCCAAATATTTTGAATATTTACAATAACTACTTATGTAAAGTTTCATTGCAATTCACTGATTAGCAAGATATTGAACAAATAAATATTTTATTTACTGAACGTAATTAATTTACGCATTGCAGTATAACTTTACATAAATGATCTTGAATACATAATGTTATGAGTATGTAATAACTTATATGAGAAAGTTACGGTTTTTCATATATAATAAAGAAATTTTTATCATTTATATATTTATAATACATTTCCATACATTTTTATTAGAGCACAGATTAAAAAAATACTATAATACTATTTATTAAAATTATATATATATATATACGAGGTGTGATCAAAAAGTAAGGTGAATTTTTAATTTAAACTTCCCGCGCTAATCGATTCGAGCAAACTTTTTTATTTTTATGT
>NW_017304684.1:257861-261397 GCF_001594115.1 Trachymyrmex septentrionalis
TTTTTTATTTTATAACAAAATTCACCTTACTTTTTGATCATACCTCGTATATATAAAATAATAAATATAAATATAAATAATATATATTATACATCAAACTCTGCAAAAAAAAAACAGTGATTTTTTTCGCAGAGTTTTATGTACAATAACTCAAAAACTGTTGATTATTTTATTTCGTACCCATGGAGACTTTTAATTAGGACAATTAGAACTGCAACATATTACAAATTCAGCCAAATTAACCGGGACCCATTTTCCATTTTGTGCGGGATATCTTTAATATCTTTCAAAACAACACTTTTGATAAGCATATGCAGTGTTTGTTTGTATATCGGTGGTAATCTGTGCATGAGTCACAAATAAAGTCAAATTAAATATTTTATTTTAAAAAAGCCATATACATATTAACATTATAATATAATACTGAAGATATCATAAAATTTCTTCGGTTGATCATTAAGTCTAATTTCTTCTGTGCAGTAAATTAATTTTTAAATATTTTATTTCATATTACGTTTTCAAGAACAAATCACGCGTAATTCTTATGTTAAATTCTAAGGTAATCTGAATTTTTATATTCCTAACTAATTATAAAACTGCTAAGGAGAAATGCAAAAAATCAGATGGCACCTCCGATTGAATGCTGAAGCAAATATATGACGAAAACGATCCATTAGGATTAGATCATTATCTTCTGACAACGATAATAATAGGACCTAGCCGCCAACATCTCCGGTTTTGGAAAATTTGTTATATTTATTTAAATATTTGTTTTAATGTACTCTAACTGTATTTAAATGTACTCTAACTCTATGTATTGCGACAAAGTACATATTCTATATAATTCAATTTCAAAGGTAATAGATGCTCAAAGTAAAAAGAAGATTAAATATATCGGCGTTTTCAGCAAGTAAAAGTGATAATGAGTAAAAGTGATAATGAGCGCTAAAATACTTTGTGTATAATAGTTTGTTTAAATACTATTTCATTGAAAGTATGCTCTTGAATCAAATTATTATGTAATGGTTAATTTTTTAATTAATTATAAATTTTAACGCAGGCTTTATTTTGATGCATGCTTAATTCACGAAATATTATATTAAAATATTTTTAAATTAGTTTAATTAGTTTAGGTTACGGAAAAACATTTCAATATTTATACAGATAAGTAAACATAATAATAATAATAATATACAAGAATAATAAATAAAAATATACATTTTATTTTATAGAAATACCGAAAATTACAAATAAAGAACTTATATAGGTACAAAAGAGTTTTTTTCGAAATCTAATACGTTACATGATCAAAATGTCATCGAACGTTTCGGATAAGATTTCCAATAGTATGCTTTCAATAAGTTAATTTGCATTTGCAAACGCTGTCCAATTCATAAAGATTTAGAAAATAATAACGGGTATTATATATTGATAGTAAATATTAATAAATATTTTTGGTATACACTTTAAAAGCATGCATTTATTCAGCTAATTAAGTAATTAAATAATGTGTTTTCAATGTACGTACTTAACTATTAGTTTTGTCAATCGTATTTTAAACACTTGACGACAACAGAGAAAAATATCAGAGCGCTGCTCGTATCAATTCCAAGCCTGGTCTCTTCTCCAAGTTGGTAGACTTTCGCTCTGCCACTGAACCACACAGCCCTGACGCTGTTGATATCTCTGTTGTGTCTATACCAAGTAAATTTCTTACAATATTATTTAGTTCAAAAGTGTTGATAATTGCTAATAAATAAAATATTATATATTTCAATGCATGTATATTATTAAATTATTAGAAGAAAAATGCAATTAATGTCATCACATTGCAATTATTAAAATAAAGGATTTACAATATTTAACTGATATAAAATTTAATTTTTCAAAACAAAATAGCTTAACATTTCATGTTTCAGATTGTGTGATATATTTTAAAGAAATTATACAACAGCATCTCTTTAACAGATTGAAGAACTCTTTCTATACAAAATAAATAACAATAAATAAAGGGCAAAGTAAGAGTGAAACACATTTCTTTAAAAAAGTCATACAATTGAAAGAATAAATTATAAATAGAGAAAAGTAAAATTGAAAAAATATATATAATAAAATAAAAACTCAGTTTAAATACAAATAAATTACAAGTTTCGGCTACCAAATTGAGTCCATTTCATACATTAACTTATCGAAAAAAATTGCAGTACAAAATTAATTATCGGAAATGTTCGCATATTCGCTATAATCACAATTCGGGTAAATCTTGATGTAGAACTCGACATTATTCACATACGATTGAACAGTCAAATGTGTTTCATATCTCTTGGAAAAGTTCTAGTTGATAAAAAAGATAAAAAGACTTCTTACGAAAAAATAAACGCAACTAAATTAACATACCGGAATTCTAATAAGTAATTAAAACTCACCAAAAATCGTATGTAAATTATTCAAACAAGTGTGTCCATATTAGTATGAAAAATTAGAATATATAAAGTTAAGTGGAACACAGATGTGTAAGACGGACATTGTGTATCGATTATTATGTACGCTCGCTGATAAAGATCACCACGGACGGAGAGAAGAGACGGACTGTCAGTATCGAAAAGTCAAACTTTATTTACAATAGGTATATATGCCTTGTGAAGTGTTGGAAATGTTTAATGCGTGTCTCCCGCCTTTCGGAGAAAAGCGAGAGATCTTATTGGGCACTCGCGCCGGAGCGAGCGGGAGAGTGTGTGAGGGAAAAAGAACGAGCAGCTAGAGACCGCGCGATCGGTGGGTAACGAGTTGTCGTCCGTGAGCGGGAGTCTCTGTGCAGTTGTCGAGCTAAGTACATGTGCATTAGAACGTGACAACAAGATTGTTAAAAGAAAAGGGAAATAAAGAAAGTATTCTGATAAGATTGTTCTTCTTTCACAATCGTGATCCTATCTGCTGTGTCAATAGGTTATGGGCCCAGACACCCGATAACCGCGCAGATTGTGCGAAGAAATCGTAATAACTCTAAAAGTGCAGTACGCGGGATGAAAGGTCGAGACGCGGCAGCCGTATTGTTCGATCGTTTAATCGGTGAATAAGAGAGTGGCCGTGAGGCGAGAACGAATCGAAGATGTCCGACGCGATCTCTACGAAAAACGTCACAAAATTCAACGGCGACGATTACCAGACGTGGAAGTTCCAGATGAAGATGCTGTTCATCGCAAACCGCATATTCGACGTGGTCGATGGGACGCGGGAAAAGCCGGCAAATGAGGCCCCGGCAGAGGATCGAGCTACGTGGATGGCTGACGATGCGCGCGCGAGTTTCCTGCTGGCTTCCACGCTTGAGCCGGAACAGTTGCGACCGCTATTAACGTGTGGTTCCGCGAGTGAAATGTGGCGTAGATTGGCCAGTGTGCACGAACAAAAGTCGGCATCGAACAAACTTTTGCTAATGACGAGACTTTACGAGTACAAAATGGCACCGGAGGACTCGATGATGCAGCACATCGCGAAGGTGCAAAACATGGCGGCGCAATTGATTGATCTCGGTGAGT
>NW_017304684.1:263980-292676 GCF_001594115.1 Trachymyrmex septentrionalis
ATAATGGGCGCGAGTTTAAAAATAAAGAAATGAAAAATTATCTCGATTCGCGCGGAATTCAGCGAGAGTATACGGCACCGTATACGCCCGAACAGAACGGGAAAGCGGAACGCGATAACCGCACACTGATTGAAAGCGCGAGAACAATGTTGCATGCAAAAGGATTGCCGAATAAATTATGGGCCGAGGCGTGCAGCACGGCTATTTATTTAATGAACCGAGCAGGTACGTCGAGCGTGAGAAACAGTGCGACACCGTACGAAAGATGGATCGGTCGGAAACCTAACATGAGTCACTTGCGTATATTCAGGTCTGAAGTGTTTGTAAATATCCCGAAACAGAAAACGAAATTCGATGCTCGAGCGAAGAAAATGATACTTGTCGGCTACGATTCAAATTCTTCGAATTACCGCGTGTACGATCCGGCGACAAAAATGGTTTCAGTTACACGTGATGTTGTTTTTAACGAGAAAAACGAAAAAATTACGCTCTCGGTGAATAGAGAGTCGGACGACGAAATAGTCCTACCAAAGGTGAAAGCGAAGGCTGCTCCAGTACGCGAAAAGGACAACGATCAAGACAGTGACGAAGAGGTGGTGTTCTTGCCGGCCAACGAAAACGCAGAAAATGGTTCGCCAGGACTTGCTGTGCAAGCACCAGGCGAGACTGTACGAAAGTTACGCGATCGAGAATCCTTGAAGCGACCGTTGCGATACGAATTGAACGTGGTTGAATACGAAATTCCGGGAACATTTGAGGAGGCGATGCGCAGTGACGACGCTCACAAATGGATCAAGGCGATCAGTAAGGAACTGAGTGCTCTCGACGAGAATAAAACGTGGACGCTAGTCGAAAGGAAGCCGGAAATGAAAACAGTCGATTCGAAGTGGGTTTTCAAGGTCGTGAAGAACACGGGAGGCGATGTTGTCAAGTTCAAGGCACGTCTCTGCGCACGAGGCTTTATGCAACGGAAAGGAGTCGACTTCACTGAAACATTCGCCCCGGTTGTGCGTTACGACTCACTGAGAGTATTGTTGGCCGTCGTCGCGGAGAAGGATCTCGAGTTAACACAGTTCGATGTGCAGACAGCATTTCTGTACGGGAAACTGGACGAAGAAGTTTTCATGGAAGTACCGGAAGGATTGACAGTGAAACGAAGTGCCGCGAAAAGTGTCGTTTGTCACTTACAAAAATCTCTGTATGGTCTCAAACAGGCACCTCGGTGTTGGAACCGCGAGTTCCGTGCGTTCTTGAGACAGTTCGAGTTTCACGAGACTGACGCGGACAAATGTATATTCGTCGGTAAGGTAGAAAGATCGGTTGTGTATTTGGCATTATTTGTAGACGACGGTTTGCTTGCCGCAGAATCGAGAGATGCTTTGGAGTGCGTGCTCAGGCATCTCAACGATTCATTTAAAATCACGATCGGCGATACGAGCCTATTTGTCGGCATGCAAATCGAGCGCGATCGCAAAGAAAAGAGTTTGTTTATACACCAGAGTGCATACACTAAGCGTGTGATTGAGAGGTTTGGTATGGGCTGTGCGAAGCCAATGAGTGTGCCGTCGAATCCGAGTGTAATTTTGCACCCCATTGTCGAGGGGGAAGAACGAGCGGAAAACGTGCCGTACAGAGAGGCCGTAGGATCACTCATGTTTTTGGCAATTATATCGAGACCCGACATAGCATACGCGGTAAACTCTGTGAGTCGATTTCTGAATAATCACAACAATGATCACTGGCGATCGGTGAAGCAAATATTTGCGTATTTGTCCGGAACGATCGAGTACGGAATCAAGTTTCGTGGCGGTGGAAGCGTGCCAAAATTAGTCGGATATTCGGATGCCGACTACGCAAGCGATCTCGAAACGAGGAGATCAACGACAGGTTATGTTTTCCAACTCGCCGGTGGTCCCGTTACATGGTCGAGCCAATGTCAAAAGTTGGTAACATTGAGCACGACAGAGTCGGAATACGTTGCTGCGTCGGCAGCGTCAAAAGAAGCGATATGGCTGCGAAGGCTATTAGATGGTATCGGACATCCATGTGATAACGAGACTGTGATTTTTGTAGACAATATTAGTGCGATAAAGTTAGTTAAAAATCCTGAGTTTCACAAACGTACAAAGCACATAGATGTCCGTTATCATTTTATACGCGAAAAAATAGAGTCAAGAGAACTAAAGGTCGAGTACTTGTGTACAGAAAACCAAAAAGCGGATATTTTTACGAAGGCACTTCCGAGAGAGCGTTTTTGTATGTTGCGTGAAAGTGTAGGTGTAATAGAGCGTATGACACGCAGAAACGGTGGAAGTGTTGGAAATGTTTCATGCGTGTCTCCCGCCTTTCGGAGAAAAGCGAGAGATCTTATTGGGCACTCGCGCCGGAGCGAGCGGGAGAGTGTATGAGGGAAAAAGAACGAGCAGCTAGAGACCGCGCGATCGGTGGGTAACGAGTTGTCGTCCGTGAGCGGGAGTCTCTGTGCAGTTGTCGAGCTGAATACATGTGCACTAGAACGTGACAACAAGATTGTTAAAAGAAAAGGGAAATAAAGAAAGTATTCTGATAAGATTGTTCTTCTTTCACAATCGTGATCCTATCTGCTGTGTCAATATGAAGGCCTTCAGTGTCAGTTTGTAAATTTAAACTAATTTTCTGCTTTTTAATATTGAGCATCTAAAAAATTAAGCGTTTTCTATAGCAAGGCTCTTCATCTAAAATTTTAACATTATCCCATTGGAAATCATGATCATACTGCAGTTTGTGCTCCGTAATGACAGAACCGACAGAAGTGTTATGTCTAATATGATTACGACGTTTTGTAATTCTGATTTTCAATTGTCTGCCTGTTTGTCCAACATACAACGCATCGCAATTATTACACAATATCTTATAAACTACATTGCTCTTAGATATGTAGGAACAAATATCCTTTTGTACTTTAATATATTTACCTATTTTATTAGGACTATGAAAAGATACCCTGATGTCATTTCTATTGAACCGTTTAAATTTTTCTGTGTGAAAAGGAATAAATGGTATCGTAAGTCAAAACTCAGATTCATTCGCACATTGTCAACCAAATCTTTATGTGCTATGTGTCTATTTTTAAGTAAATTTGTTATACGATGGTTATGGTAACTATGTTAAAAATAAAAGTTAATGGGTAGTCATTATCTAGTAAAACGTTAATAATAAATGTCAAATTTATTCTATGAAACATAAAGTCAGAAAAAAAGAGATTAGAATCAAAATTTCTTTGGCTATGCAACAAAAAAGAAAAACAGGCTATGGTTGGGATTGCGCTGACACAATACGATTCTTTTCGTAAACCGTCGATTCCAACATTCTTAAACATTTCAGTTTCTTTAACACTCAACTGTCGTGAAGATTCTACCTTGAATGTTACTAATCCTCCTTTTAGTTAACAGAACAGTATGATTCCTAATTTGTTTATTTCCATACATCCCAATGCTTTTCCTTCACAGAGATCATCTTCCTTAACCACAGTCAGAGATGGATGGTTTATGAACTTATCTTCCTTTGACATTCCTTATAACATTCAATGTTTTTTACAATTGAGATAGAATTTTGTGCTTCCTTTCAAGAATAAGATAATCTTCGAATGTATAAAGAGTGTAGCACACAGAAAATACCCATTGATAGGAGAATTAAAGTTACGAATCATTCTATTCCAATCTTAAATAAGATCTTCTCTTCTCTTATTTTTATATCGCCTACGGATAAACAATTATTAAAATTGGAATCTGACACATGTACATTTGTGTCGGCGCATCCTAATATTATTTTCACGCACGCTGACAAAAGTAACGTCACGGTTGCTATGGACAAAGACACATACATAAATAAAATAACCACATTATTAGGTGACTCAGACACGTATGTACCTAAGAAAGATCCTACCAAGAAACTTACGACAACTTTAAGGTCTATGCTCGCTAGATGGAAAACGAAAGATTATATCAAGAACTCTAAGTACAAAACGTTATATTGTAGTGACGGATTACTTGCGAGACTCTATGGATTGCCGAAGATTCACAAACCGGGTTGTTCTTTCAGAATTATTGTTTCATCGATAGTCCGCCATATGCATTGGCTACATATTTGCACAATATACTATTCAAGACTATTCCTAAGGCGGATAGTTACATTAAAAATAGCTTCCAATTAATTAAAAAATTAAAAATATTATACATTACAGGTGAACATAAATTAATTTCCTTGGACGTTATCTCACTTTTCACGAATGTTCCAATAGAGATAGCGGTTGATTGCGTGAATGAGCAATGAAGTTTTATTTCCAAGGATTGCTCTCTGCCTAAGAATGAGTTTCTGAGAGCGATACGGTTCGTTTTAGATTCCACCTTTTTTTCATTTGACAATAAAATTTATAAGCAAAGCTTTGGCACTCCCATAGGCTCTCCTTTATCACCTGTAATAGCGGAATAGGTCTAGTAATGAGGAGATTAGAGACATTGTCCTTGATGTCGTTGAATTTTATTTTATTATAGATATGTAGATGACATTTGTATTGCAGTTTCTCCCTCAAAAATTGACGTTTTACTACAACATTAAATTCATTTCATCCGCGTCTTCAATTCACTACAGAAATAGGGGGAGAAAAAATAAATTTTTTGGATATCACTATATCTATTAACAAGAATCGTTTTATTTTTTATTAGTACCGCAAACCTACATTTTCAGGGAGATTTTTAAATTTCAACTCAAATCATCTTATCGCACAAAAGAAAGGTACAATTTTTTCGCTACTTGACAGAGCTTTTTTACTTTCTGACTTTATGTTTTATATACTAAATTTTATATTTATTATTAATGTTTTACTAGATAATAACTATCCATTAATTTTTATTTTTGACAGTTAATCAACGTATAAAAAATTTACTTAAAAATAGACACATAACACATAAAGATTTGATTGACAATGTACGAATGAATCTATGTCTTGGCTTACGGTACCATTTATTCCTTTTCACACAGAAAAATTTAAACGGTTCAATAGAAATGACATCAGGGTATCTTTTCATAGTCCTAATAAAATAGGTAAATATATTAAAGTACAAAAGGATATTTGTTCCTACATATCTAAGAGCAATGTAGTTTATAAGATATTGTGTAATAATTGCGATGCGTTGTATGTTGGACAAACAGGCAGACAATTGAAAATCAGAATTACAAAACGTCGTAATCATATTAGACATAACACTTCTGTCGGTTCTGTCATTACGGAGCACAGGCTGCAGTATGATCATGATTTCCAATGGGATAATGTTAAAATTTTAGATAAAGAGCCTTGCTATAGAAAACGCTTAATTTTTTAGATGCTCAATATTAAAAAGCAGAAAATTAGTTTAAATTTACAAACTGATACTGAAGGCCTTTACAAGGCATATATACCTATTGTATTGTAAATAAAGTTTGACTTTTCGATACTGACAGTCCGTCTCTTCTCTCAGTCCGTGGTGATCCTTATCAGCGAGCGTACATAATAATCGATACACAATGTCCGTCTTACACATCTGTGTTCCACTTAACTTTATATATTCTAATTTTTCATACTAATATGGACACACTTATTTGAATAATTTACACACGATTTTTGGTGAGTTTTAATTACTTATTAGAATTCCGGTATGTTAATTTAGTTGCGTTTATTTTTTCGTAAGAAGTCTTTTTATCTTTTTTATCAACTAGAACTTTTCCAAGAGATATGAAACACATTTGACTGTTCAATCGTATGTGAATAATGTCGAGTTCTACATCAAGACTCACCCGGATTGTGATTATAGTGAATATGCGAACATTTCTGATAATTAATTTTGTACTGCGATTTTTTTCGAAGTTAATGTCTGAAGAGAGCTCAATCCGGTAGCCAAAACTTGTAATTAATTTATTTGTATTTAAAAGTGAGTTTTTATTTTATTATATATTTTTTTTCAATTTTACTTTTCTCTATTTGTAATTTATTCTTTTAATTGTACATCTCTTTAAAACACAGATTTGACAACAAAGTGATAACGACATTATAAGAGACATTATAAATGCATTAGAGAATCTGCAACATAATACAAATGGCAATAACATAGTTAACAATACTAGATAACAATCTATTTTTCATTTCTGCAGTATTCCCATACGAAATAAAAAGCAGTTAGAGGAGCAAATGGAGAACTTCCTGAAAATTGATGAGAACTTTAATACATCAGTAGCTGTCATATTTGTCATAATTCTGTAATTTCATACTGCTGCTTTATAATAATGAAAATTTTTTTAATTTTAGAAGCTTCAAAAAGGAGGGAAAAGTGCTTACAAATTTGTGAAACGAAATTTGAACCAAATTCTTACCAATGAACTAGCTGCTAAATATAATATAGTTGGTTGGGAAGAAAGAATAAACGTGTATTCCAAAAATTAAAGCTATTACAGTTATTAATCGATACGTTTTTAATAATTTTTTCTGATAGAAATAAATCGCTAAAATTATTGAAAATCATTTCAGTATAATTAATACTGAAATGAGTCAATTGACATATTTCAACGATTTATTTCCACCAAAGTTTATGCACTTGTTTCTTTGTATAAACTGTTGATTTAAATGGATGTTAAAAAGGTAAATATATACTGATTGTGCTACAGCTGCAGGTGAGAAGCTTAATGATACCTTCACAAAAAAGATAACGAAGAGGCAATACAAAAATGGCTAAGAAGAGCGAAAGAAAAGTGTGAACAAAAAAGGCGCGGAACAAAAAAGAATGCTCAAACGCAACCTAAAGATTTATGAGATTTTTTAAGCTTCTGTTTTATTATTTGTATTGTAAATCTTTATTCCAGTTCCTATTAGATATGCAATATTTATGATGTCCTTACGCTGATAATAAGAAGTTTTCTAAGTATATTAATAAACACTATAATTTATGTTATTACTGACAAAAACTAAAAAGATCTAGGTTTTTTAAGCTTTTGTTATATGTTTTATTTAGTTTATTTATTTTTTGAGTTTATTGTTAATAAATAATAGCTATAAATATGTAATATTTTTGACATCTTCATGCTGATAACTAATAAGAAGTTTTCTAACAATGTTTCGTATAGTATATTAATATTATATTTGTGTTATTATATAGATAACTGAAAAACCTAGGAGATTTTTTAAATCTCTGTTTTATTTTTCTATTTAATTTAGTTTGTTTACTTTTTGAGTTTACTATTAAGAAGTAATAGTTCGAGACACGCAATATTTTCTCACATTGAAAAGTTTTCTAAGATTTTTTTCTGTATAATATGTTAACATTAAGTTTTGTGTTATTATACGTACATATTATATTAAGATAGAGTGTAATAAAAAGAAAAAAGTTTAATATGTATATATTTATTAAAAAATTAGAATAATATTCATAGTCATGGAAAAGATTTATTTTTCATTATACTTGATTTTATTATATCACACTTACATAATGCGCTTACAATAAAATACGTCAGGTATATAATTATATGTACCATCCCCTTCCCCGATGATTTTCAGCATTTTTATTCTAATTAGTTAATAATATAAATTAATTTTATGTATTAATTACTTACGTTTTTAAATATTTTTTTTAGTCTCAAGTATATTAAAATCTATAAAATTAATTTCAAACGGGATATGTCTTGGACATTCTGTGGACGTCCGTTTGTGAAAATTGGAATATCTGATGTACATCCAATTAAAGTCCATTAAGTAGCCATTAGATGTCCGACATAAACATTCTATGGATGTCCAGTGGAGTTGTAAACGTACCTCGAATGGATGTCCATTAAACGTCCAGCGGATTTTAATTGAATGTCCATTGGACATCTTATGTCCACAAACCGATGTTCGATGAATGTTCACTGGACGTCTGTTCATATTAGATCTGAGTATCTTGTTGCTAAAAATGCCATTTCATGCGACGCTAAAACGGTTGATGCTCGTTTTATTCGTGTTCACTCTATATAATGTTATCTATGATTGACGCTTAAAAGTTCATTTCTATCCATGGACATAAACGGGGGGATCACAGACTCTTATATAACGCATAACATGAGAAGTAAGAAATTGACAAAGAATAATTAAAGTTGAGCTTTTGAGATAAAAATTAAACAATAAATAAAAAAACGGGCAATTAAGAGCCTAAATTCGCAGTAATTGGAGCGATTATATCAACATATATTTCTCAGTACTACATATTAGGTGTACAAAAAAGTTCTGAGCTTTAGATTTGATACAACCGAAATAACAATTTAAATTTTATATATCTTCCCGCCCTTTTGGGGTTTTAAAACAGTAACATTTAACCTCCTGAAATGCGATACGGTTTGGCGTTTGATGCACATAACCTCAAAAATCAGTAGTGTTCACGATGGCAATTACAAAAGAGCATATTCGATTTTCCATCCACTTCGCGTTTCATCTGAAGAAAAATGCTGCTGAAGCCACTGAAATGATTTGTGCTGCATATGGAGAGAACGCTGTAAGTCATGCAACATGCAAAAGGTGGTATCAAAAGTTTCGCCAAGGAGATTTCAGTCTTAAAGATGAATCGCGTGCTGGACGCCCTGAAAAGATTGAAACGGACGAATTGCAAGCACTGCTGGATATAAACTCTGCGCAAACTGAAAAGGAGCTTGCAGAACAGCTTGGCGTTACGCTGATTAATATTTTTTCGTTTGTTTTTAAATAAAGATTGAATTTTACAAACTAAAGCTCAGAACTTTTTTGTACACCTAATATATATAATAAATACCGAATATTTCGGCTTAATTCAAGCCATCTTCAGCAGTCTAGTATAATAAAATCTTTTGAATAATTCCAAATATATTGGTAGTCTCGTATAATACCATACTTTCTTAATACAATTCAAGTAGATAGACGCAAATCAAAGTAATCGAGTGCAGCAAGGGAGTCTTCCAGATTACCAAATCTGAAATCTATGTAACCGTCATTTAGCTGTTAGATTAGACGAGCTAAATAAAAAAAAAATGTATATAAGAAGTATTACAACTTTAAATACAAAGCGCCTTCCCGGTCCGAGTGTTAAGATGTTGAACTACTATCTAATATACATTCAATTAAATTGAATTAATATTTCAGAAATAAATTGAGAGCCGATGAAATTATCGGATTCACACAATCAATCTGAAACAAATAATTCCCCCAAATTCTCCCAAATCTTAAAAAACTGTAATAAACTTATTGCGAAAAATATTGCCTCGGCCGGGAGTCGAACCCGGATCTCTCATATACATGCGTAACTCACTATATATATCGGTTATTGTGAAGAGTGTTGCTAAGGTCTCGGTAGTCTAAAGGCTCAGGACGCTCGCACGGAATGCAAGAGATCCGGGTTCGACTCCCGGCCGAGGCAATATTTTTCGCAATAAGTTTATTACAGTTTTTTAAGATTTGGGAGAATTTGGGGGGATTATTTGTTTCAGATTGATTGTGTGAATCCGATAATTTCATCGGCTCTCAATTTATTTCTGAAATATTAATTCAATTTAATTGAATGTATATTAGATAGTAGTTCAACATCTTAACACTCGGACCGGGAAGGCGCTTTGTATTTAAAGTTGTAATATTTATATAGACGGTCTTGTTTCGAATCATATTGTATATAAGAAAGACAGTTACCATAAAAAAAGATCATCAATTTATTATATAAATTTACCTACTGCACTCCATAACTGCACAATCAAATACTATAAATTAAATAACAGCGGTGTAAAGACTCTTTATGTATAAACAAAATAAACAAAATAAATAGCGAAAAAGAGTCGTCGCATAATATATATAATTAAAGATAATAGTCATAGATACATAAAATAAAATAAAAAGTACAACGGCGTATATTAAAATATAAAACAAACAAGTTTCGGCTGCTGGATTGAGCCCTCCTCAGATGTAAAAAGAATATAATATAAAAGACATAAAAGAATACAACAAAAAAAAAATAATAAATCGATAACATTCAGTGACGCAACATTTTTAACGCGCGGAAATCAGCAAATGTGATGGATCTCGACGTAGCTTAATGTTGTATATGCGATGGGGCAATCAAACCGATGTTAAGAAACATAGTCAAGTGCTGACTGAAAAACGGAAAAGGAAGGGAACTCATAAGAAACAAGTAAACTAAAAAACTTAAAAACTTAAAAAACTAAACACGCCGCAGATAAGAAGCCAAGTGCTCACTCACCAACGCATCCGAACAGGAAATGAGAACCGCCGCAATGTATGACAGGTGTGAAAACCCATGACAATGATAGGGATGTAATCGTCGAAGTCAGACATGTCAACATCGCACGTGACACCGACCGCTCGCTAAAACGGCACGCGACGCACTGAGAGAGGAGACGGGTCGACAGGATCGAAAGTCAGACTTTGTTTATAATCGGCAGATATGCCTTATTAAGACCCTCGGTGTCAGTCTGTAAATTAAGACTGTTCTTCTGTTTTTTAATATGTAGCATCTCCGAAATCAAACGCTTTCTATACGAAGGCTCCTCGTCTAATATCAGAACATTGTCCCATTGAAAATCGTGATTGTGACTCAACCTATGATCGGTGATGACAGAGCGGGCAGAAGCTTTATGTCTAATATGATTACGATGTTCGGCAATCCTGGTTTTTAATTGCCTGCCCGTCTGTCCAACGTAAGAAGCGTCACAATCATTACATAAAATTTTATAAACAACGTTGCTTTTCGATGTGCTGGGACAAGAATCCTTCTGGACTCTTATGTATTTGCCCATTTTGTTAGGGCTGCGGAAGGCCACCCTGATATCACTTATGCGTTTATTCAAAGATCTAAGTTTCTCCGTATGATACCGATCATAGGTTGAGTCACAATCACGATTTTCAATGGGACAATGTTCTGATATTAGACGAGAAGCCTTCGTATAGAAAGCGTTTGATTTCGGAGATGCTACATATTAAAAAACAGAAGAACAGTCTTAATTTACAGACTGACACCGAGGGTCTTAATAAGGCATATCTGCCGATTATAAACAAAGTCTGACTTTCGATCTTGTCGACCCGTCTCCTCTCTCAGTGCGTCGCGTGCCGTTTTAGCGAGCGGTCGGTGTCACGTGCGATGTTGACATGTCTGACTTCGACGATTACATCCCTATCATTGTCATGGGTTTTCACACCTGTCATACATTGCGGCGATTCTCATTTCCTGTTCGGATGCGTTGGTGAGTGAGCACTTGGCTTCTTATCTGCGGCGTGTTTAGTTTTTTAAGTTTTTAAGTTTTTTAGTTTACTTGTTTCTTATGAGTTCCCTTCCTTTTCCGTTTTTCAGTCAGCACTTGACTATGTTTCTTAACATCGGTTTGATTGCCCCATCGCATATACAATACAACATTAAGCTACGTCGAGATCCATCACATTTGCTGATTTCCGCGCGTTAAAAATGTTGCGTCACTGAATGTTATCGATTTATTATTAATTTTTTTTTTTGTTGTATTCTTTTATGTCTTTTATATTATATTCTTTTTACATCTGAGGAGGGCTCAATCCAGCAGCCGAAACTTGTTTGTTTTATATTTTAATATACGCCGTTGTACTTTTTATTTTATTTTATGTATCTATGACTATTATCTTTAATTATATATATTATGCGACGACTCTTTTTCGCCATTTATTTTGTTTATTTTACTATAAATTAAATCACGATCGGCAAAAAGAATATATCACAACGCCAAGCATCTTTAGCGACATGTTCACAGTGTCAAAGCAGACTCACGTATGTAAATTAACATGAAAGACTAAATATTGTAAATACAGAAACAACAATGTCAAGAAAGTAAATGTCGTCGAATAAAGAAAATACATACTCGTAGATAGAAAATTAAGTAAAGTCAAATAATCCTCAAACCGAGTTAAAATTTATTTATTGTATAAAATTTATTATATGTTCGTATAAGCATGGTGCAAGAATTCTATGTCTGATTTCAAATTTAATCCATTTTCTTGCATTTTAATATTGAGCATCTCTGACACCAACCTTTTATCAAAAAATCTCTCGTTACCTAAAATTTTTGTGTTATTCCAATCAAATTCATGGTCAAATTCTAATCTATGTTCTGAAATAATAGACAAATTACTACTTTTTTTTATTAATATCATTTTTGTATTCATAAATTCTGGTCTTTAACTTACGACTCGTTAGTCCTATATAGGAAGCATTACAATTTTTACAATTAATCTTGTATACAACATTTTTCTTAGAATCGTGTGATAAAACGTCTTTTTAAGCTTTGATGATTCCGTTAAGTTTATTTAAACTAAAGAAAGATATTCTGACATTAAGATTCTTAGTAATGTTCTTAAATTTATCCAATAAATATCCGATAAAAAAGGTATAGTAAACCAAGAGATTATTTTGTCTTCAGTCTCATTATTGTTAGATTTATCTATTTGTTTTAACGTCTTGCATTTTAAAAGAGATCTTAATTTTAAAATAAATCTTAGTACTTAATAGTGTCAAAGATAAACTTGATCGAGTAATCATTCATCAAAAACGTCTTAATAATCTCTTGATTTACTATACCTTTTTTAAGCCCGAATATTTATGATAAATTTGTTTAATAAGAAATTGAACCAATCAGAATTCTTTATTCCATAGAAAGGAAGAAAATGAAGGACGTCAATTGGTACATTTTCTTATGCATTACGTGTTATGCGTTATGCAAGAGTCTGTGCTCCCCGCTACAGATCTCTAGACTGAGCTAAAGTCCCTATAAGAGAGTCACGTCAATGTGAAGTAAAATAGCGTCTAATCTTCAGGGATCTTCTATTAGAGAAAGGCTCTAAACCTCTCTACTACATAGAGCATAGACTCGTGGTGGAAGTTTTGATTAATAAAGTGATGAAATTATTTTAGATGTATCAAAATTATAAATAGGTAAGCTTATACATCATTATAAAAGTTTCAAATTAAAAATATATAAAATATGCATCATTTATAACAAAATATAATTTATTTCAATATTAGGACATTTATGAATGAATCGTGTATTATTCAAATAATTAATATAATAAAATTATCTATATGGTCAAGCAAATCTTAGTGTCCAATAATATTTTTAAATAAATTTTATAATTTTACAATTTCATAATCTTACAATTTTTGTTTGAACTGGAAATTTTAAAATTTACGCAAAAATATTAAAAATTTGCTTCGACCGTGTAGGTCACTTTATCATCTTAGTTATTTAAATCATTTACATATTTATATACTTAATATATTTATATATTAATTTATATAATTTTCTAAATGTATTGTCTGGGATTTAAAATGGTTCTTGAGTATCCCGTAATCGTCTTCTTATTAAATTCAAATATTTGACGAATTTTATTTTTGTTGTCATTTTTCTTTATACAAAGCATAAAAATAATGTTCATTACTGGAAACTAATAATCTATGTGTTTAAATAGAAAGGATTTTGACAAATTTCGACTAATTTCGATCAATCTCGACACGCTTTAACATCATTTGATACAATTCGACATAGAATTTCTTGTTCACTTTTATCATTTACACTAGGTTTCGAGATACACAATCGACCCTCAGATGTAAAAAAAATACAGAAAAGGTGTAGAAAATGTATAGAAGAGGTGCAGTAAAAGTTCAGAAAAGATGTAAGACAAATGTAGAAAGTGTCAAAAAAGTACAGAAAAAGTGTCAAAAAAGTATAGAAAAAGTGCAAAAAAGTGCGAGAGGTATAGAAATAGATACAGAAAGTGTAGAAAAAGTGTAGAAAGTGCTGAAAAAAAGCATAGTAAAAGGGAACAAGATTTTGGGAAGACGATGACGACGATGTATCTGAATGAACAAATGACATAAATTGGGTTGAAAAATATGTGCACATATTCATATCTACGCATCAAGTACTTACGGACATGATTGTTATTTCATTTTAGTTGTAAAAATTTATATTCTTCCTCAATATATGCATTTTTTCTAACATCAATTTGTTTAAACAAAATAATTTTTAATTATATAAATGATTCCTTTCTGTAAAGGAAGGCAGACGCTGTAGCGTCTCTTTCATGAATATGGTATATTATGTACTACAAAAAAAATATATTTGATATATGAGAATATATTGTGTGAAAATTCTTTTTAAATTAAATTTACATATTCCGTCATCAATGCGTAATATTTATAATTAAACGTTGAACTTTAAATTTCAGAATAAATAACACAATGATATACACGGCAGAGATCTATTGTCTCCTCGCTAAAAATGACAAAGATTAGGTTCGATATTTCTTGACGCTAGAAAACGAACGTTTGCATGAAAAGATCTTATATTCATAAGATGCGTTCCGATATTCATTGCCAGTACTGAAAATCTATAGCACACGTAATGTATACTATATAATTTCAACAGTGAATATCGTAACGCATAGTCAGGTCTTATATATAAGGCTTTCTTAAATTTATCTTTAGATGCTCTACGAATTATTTCTTATTGAGCATTTAAAGATAAATTTAAGGAAGTCTTAGGAGTTCCGCACAATAAAAGGAACAGGGAACAGAGAATAGAGAATAAGAATTTCAACCTATCAGAAACTATGTATTCCACAATACATGATATCTGATAGGTTGAAATTTTTATTCTCTGTTCTCTGTTCCCTATTCCTTTTATTGTGCGGAGCTCTAAGTATACGGTCTGACTGTGAATACGGATATTAGTCTTCCTTCCTAGACTCGCTGAATAAAATGACCAGCAAACGAACTTCTGACACACAGAAAACGCGCTCGAAACAGTGTAAATGGCTGTGTAAATGGTATACACTATATGTATACTAATAGTACACACGGGTATGCAACTTCCGCTTTTGCCCTAATTTGGCGGATCAATCATCGATTGTTTCTCTGTTGGCCGTATTCTTATTATAGGTACTCTAGGTTAAGTGAGTAAATCTTTTTTTAAATGAGGACTATCCCCATTCCTCAAATTTCTGACAATGCTCGGTCTAGAGATATTATGTCTTTGGCAACAGCATACCTCTTTTCCTGTTATACATCATAGCATTGTCCAGCTGGTGCTCGAAGGTCTATGCGCTGGAAATTTGCTATTTTAATCGGAAGCCAATTGCTATCTAAAAAAAATTGCTTTAAAAAAATATAGGATTTCATTCCAATGTTACGATCACTGTTGCTTTTACACTTTCTTTTTATTATTGAACCAACATGATGCGAACACAGACTTTCTTATATTGCAACATAAAGTGCAAATATAATCACAGACTTATTATTAAAATAAATATTCTTTAACCATTTTTTTTTCGCATAACTTAATAGTGCATTATACAGTGTGGTAAAAAAAAGCAAAAAAATGCAATACAACACGACACATTCTTAACACAGGCGCGAGTAGGCTGCATAGACATCACTAAATAGTAAAATTAGTGAATATCTCACGCGAGTAAAAAATAGGAGATTTTCCTGTCATTCGAAGAACTAGAGATTGATCCCCAAAACTAGAGTCTTCAGCTGAAAACTGGCAACTCAGTGCTCAGGAGCCTTAAATATTAAGATAACAAGAGTTTCAGAAAGAAAAAAACTTAATGTTATCAAATATTTATTTACTAAATATTTCGTTTTAATTATGATTAATAATGTATATGCAATCCCTCAAAAGCATCAATTACATATTTAAATAATACTACTTATTATGTAAAAAAAACTAAAAAAACTAAAGTTTTGTTTTTACAAAGCTTACCAGGAAGCTTTGTCACATTATCCATAAAAAATTACGGAAATAAATATTTAAATGAAAATTTGATAAATTAAAAATGATTTAGATGTCAAATAAATACTTCAAACAAAATTTACATCATTATAAGCTTTATATTGAAGTAATTATCTATGTACATAAATTACTTTTGTCATATATATAGCAATATTTTCAGTCTTATAATTCTTCATCTGATAATTCTTTTTGCGTTAGGTACATTTTTTTTTCCAGTCTCTCTAGTAACTGAAGTTGCTTTTGCAAGATGATATTTCGCTCTTTTTGTAATTCATTCATTACATTCAAACGTTCATTACATTTTTGAAGCTCTATCAACATTTTTGTGCATATTTCTTGTTTGGCATCACTTTCTTCTTGTTGCATATTACAAATAGATTCCCTGACTGATTGCAGAATAAACGACAGTTTGCCATCTTGTATTTTTGCTTTCGTATTTATTAAAGATGAACAGTTGCTATTCGTCATGGATGATCCATCGTTATTCGCCACTGATTGTGATTTGCTACTAATCGTTGATAGCATCGAAAGTGGTGAATGTATTTTGATAGATGATTGTTCTTCATTTTCATTTCTGTAACAAAAACACATTAATTAATACTTATCCGAAAAAATAGAGATTGAAAAATATACCTTAAATATATCTTAAGGAGATAATTATTACTTACTCAGATGAAGTTTGACCAACATTTTGTAAAATTACTTTCTGAGAAACAATTTCGTTGTGGCCAGTTACATAAGGTGGCATTCCACTGAGACTTTTTCCAAATATACTTATCATTTCACTGTAAGAACAAATTCCATTAATTACTTATTAAGTATACAGGATACTATGGAAATAACAAAAAAGGAAAAAATAAAAACTAAATAAGTAAATTGATTAAACTGTTGTATTCATTTCAAAAATATTATATTTACAATAAAGCCTGAGGCACATGGTATATATTTTTTTGTTACATTACTTGTGTTTTAGTAAATAGGAATTGTGTATTCTGTGTAGTGCAATTCACTAAAACACAAGCAATCCAGCAGGAAAAAAATACATGTGTTACAGATTTCAGATACAGAAAACAGAAAATAAACTAAAAACTTACTTTTCATATGAAAGAGGTTTTATGCCTCTTCCGGAATTGTTTTTTTTCATAGTCCGTAAAATATACTTATCCCATTTTTTCTTCAACAATTTAAATTTATTTTTCATGTGATTTTTGGTAGCATTCACGTAACCTTTTTTTTGAAATGATTCTGCTAATGCTTGAAACATAGCCTCTTTACTTTGATATTTTTTTTTTTGCAACTTTTTCTCATGCTGTTCATACTCTGTGAAAAACAACATTATGGTTTTATGGTTCCAAATAAAATGGCCATCCTTATTAAAAACAGAAGTATTCTTTTTTTCATCATCTGATGAATCTGTAATTGAAGAATCCAATGAAGGCACAATTGTAGGCCTATGTTGCATAGAATTTGTTATGGGACCTGTAATGGAAGGACTTTCGTAGGTTATAGCTTGAGACTGGATTCTAAAAGAACCTGATTTATTTGGTAAAGAATCTAAAGGTACACTTGTAGTTAGATATTGTGTCGAGCCTCTTGTGGAAGTTATGACAGAAGCATATGCAAGAGTTTGGGGTTTAATTAGAAGCGACATCGTTTTAGGTATTATTTGTACAGTTGAAACCTTTGGAATTACAGATCTCGTTATTAAGGAATTAGCGCTTGTAGGATGTGTCATTATAATTTTTTGATCAGATTTAATTATCAATGGTTTCTCTTGCTGCAGACTATGTACTATAACAAAAAAATGAACAATATTGACATAATACAGCATTCATACAATTAGTCAATATATTAGTTAATAAAAATGCAATTGAAGTACTATGAGTACATATTTAAGCAATCAACATAATATACTACAACGTTATGCAAATAATTCTTACCCGAGTATTTAAAAGAAATCTCTATATTAGGAATGGACAATTCCTTTCTTCGTATTTAATTGGCTTGCATCTCGTGAATCATGATGGACCTGGTATCGAATTATTGATAGTGACGAACTCAAATCGTGTAATAGAAATACAATGCACTGGCCACCTCAAACTGGGCAGACAAGGCCAAAAGATGATGCAATAAAAAAATGACAAAGCGCCCCCTCAAACACTAGACACCTTAAGTTGCGTTCCATTTAATGCTTATAACACTTGTGAAATCATTTCATCTTTATCGTTTATCAAGGCTACATTCCAAAACTTCGTCTCCAAGGAAGATTTTACTCTATATACTATAGTATATATTACGTGTACTACAATATACTTCGAGTAAAATTTTCCTCGGAGAGGAAGTTTTGGAACGTAGTTCAAATGTTAAACAAGGATAAACGATGTTCGCGATTGTTGCAAACGTTAAGTGAAAGTCTTAGGTTGCATTTTCATGCTGAAGCTCGAGCGAAAAACAGGTCACGTGATCAAAATTGACGAATACCAAGCATCAATTTTGATTACATACCTATTTTGACGCTGAAAATAGCGTCGAGTGTCAGCATGACAAAGCAGCCTTAAGATACAATTTCATGCAGCGAAGCTTCGGTGGCAAAAATCCCTCACTCCGTCGATTCGTATGAAAATGTGTAACTAACGATACTTTGCTCGAAGTTCCCACACATCACTTTATTTAATGTCATGAGTTTCTAATGCGCATGCGTTGATTTGTATTATAGATAAAATGTCTGCGCTCTTGTATAAGGGGTTGCGCACAATGCTGCATTCAACGGATTTAACAGTTGAGTGAGCGCCCGCTGCTATTGATGTATTCTTTCAGACCTGCTGATTGAATGATCTAAAAGAATACACCAATAGCAGTAAGCGCTCATTCAACTGTTGAATTTGCTGAACGCAGTCAATGAAAGAAATAGAGAATAAGGAACAAAGAATAAGAATTTCAACCTATCAGAAACTGTATATTCCACAATACATGATTTTTGATAGGTTGAAATTCTTGTTTTTTGTTCCCTATTCCTTTTATTGTGTGCAACCTCTAACTGAATGTGATTTAATTTAATTGGGATTCTGTTTTTAATCACCAAGGGAGTTATATTACATAATTATATGACCTGTATACAGGGTTAGATAATATTTAAAATAGTTCTATTTTATATACATATGTATTTAAAATAGAAATGATATTTTGCATTTTCCATTTTCTAAACGGTAATTATTTACATTACAACGGAAAATCATTTACATTTTATATTTGAAATGAAATTATGTGTATTATTTAATTATTTATAAAATAGATAAATGATTTTTCTGTTTTCACAAATTTCCCCTAGAATCATTGATGCATAAGAAGAACCGAGTTCCATGATTGGCCAAAGATTTTTATGAATATTCAAATAAACTGCAAATTAAGGACAGGAGAGACCCGTGGAGACTTCTAGTCAAAGATTAATTGTTTTATATCAAAATTACGGCTAAAAATACTGGATGGATCGCATTTTAATTGCGATATTCGTAATCAGGAAAGGCTTTTGAAGGCTCGTACAGAGATTTTTTGTAAAAAGAGAAAAATAAAAATTTGTTCTGATATCTCATTCAATGTGTACTATAGTGCAGTTGAGGTATACACGATCTTATTAATAAAAATTTTCAAGAATCAATTTGCAAAATCTGGCTCTGTACGAGCCTTCCCAGTAATATAATAAAAAAATCCTAACAGGTTTTATAAGAAAATATTATTTCTTTGAAAAGAAAAATAAGCATAACTGATCTAGATCTACACTTATAAAATGCATACCTTTATGCTGAAATAATGGCTAAAATATAACGTAAATCGCGTTTTAATTGTAATATTCGTAATTAGAAAAGACTCCTGAAGGCTCGTACAGAACTATTTTTTTGTGAAAAAGGCATAATAAAAATTTGTTCTAATATCTCACTCGACTCGTGGCTTATATAATAAAATATTTGTATTATCCTACAACAAAGGTTTATACAACAATATTTTCAAATTTATTAATAAATTTTATAATAAATAATATTATATTAGACTTTTTAAAATCCTAATATTTTTTTTGCATGTTTCAATTACTAATTAATTATTACCGTATAAAGAAAGTTTCAGTTGTTCGATAATATAAATAAATAATTTAAACAAATGATGTGTACTATAGTGCAATTAAGGTGTATATAATTTTATTTAAAAAAATTTTCAAGAATCAATTTGCACAATCCGGCTCTGTATGAGCCTTCCTAGTAATATAAAAAAAAAATCCCAAAAGGTTTCATAAAGAAATAATATTTCTTTGAAAAGAAAAATAAGCATAACTTAAGTCACTAGAACTGCATGTTCTGCTACAGCTGATTGCTACTCATCGAGAAATTCTTCCTATTGAGTTGAACAAAGAAAGGTAATAGGTTTCCTTGTCTTTCTTAATAACATTGACAATTCTCGCTTTTGGCCAGTATTGGTGATTTTCTCATTAAATCTAGCGGTTTCTATGTTGATTTGACGGTAATAATTCGAAAATAATGGCTAACGGGGAATCTGGTAATTATTTTATAGTTGGTCTAATACACTGCCGTCCTTGCCATTGGCTATTAAGTGTCATTATACTCTTGTCCAGTATGAGAATATTCGGTTTGTGCAGTGCGAATAACGCCTAGCGGGGAAAATAGAAAAAGTTGGCCAATGGCGTGAAGAGGGGGGGGGGGGCTTTCCTGATCGAAACGAACGCTGGCGGTGGGACGAGGAATCGAGGATAAGTTTTCGATGTTCTCATCCAATCGAAATACAATTTCTTGTCTCTTAGATAAAGTATTAATGATACCGCGCGAAAACGGCAAAAACCATTAATAATAAGTTACAATCTCAGTTCTCAGATCTCACAATATTGCCAATGAATTAAGTAAATATCGGAACGCAGGCTATACTATAACTGTAGAAATGCCAAAAAACTATAAATAGAAATTTCGCATGGCATACAGATCCCCCCCCCCCCCCCCAACTTTAAATCATAGCTATAATGGCTGAAGGTGATTATGCTAAATGTAAATATTGTCATAGCATATTTACTTCTTCAATCAAGCGATTTAAAAAGTCATATGGAAACACGAAAAACATAAGCAAGCAGTCTCTGATGCTGTTTTTATTTAAAAAAAATAGAATTTTCTAAAATGACCATGAATAAATAGTATAAAGCTGGCTAAAAAATGCTTTATTTATTGCGCAACATTGTTCAATAATGAATTGTGATCATTTGGTAAATCTTTCCAAAAATATTTTTACTGACAGTGACATAACAAAAGGTCAACAAATGCACCGAACAAAATACAGTGCTATAATAAAAAACGTATTACATTAACATATTATAAAAGACTTAAGAAATCATATTGGTAACAGCCCTTTCAGTTTATTAATTGACGAGTCAACAGATTTGTCTATGTTAAAATTTCTTGGTCTTACTATAAAATACTATAGCGAGAAAACAAAGGGTATAGTATCAACATTTCTTTATTTAAAGCAATTAAAAGATTATGATGCTGCTGTATAGTTGATGCTATCACAGAAACTTTAAATTTATTTCAATTAAATGTAAAAAATCTTAGAGGATTAGGCACAGACAACGCCTCTATTATGGTAGAGATAAACAATGGAGTATATAAACGATTAAAGGAAGAAGTTCCTAATTTAGTGCATATTAGGTGTATTTGCCATTCAATACAACTAGCTGTTAGTGCTGCTTCAGATGATACTTTATCAAGAAACTTAGATTTTCTAATTAGGTAAGTTTCTTATCTATTAATAAATGATTACCCAAAAAATTTGGTATTATTAACTAATTCTAAATGAATGCATATGTTTTAGAAATGATTGATTAACTCATGATTTAAATAATTATTATATTTTAGAGAAACTTATACGAGTAAATGGTTTGCCAAATCAGCTGCAAGACAAGAAACATATACTACTAGTATAAAATACTAGTATAAAGAGACATACAAGCTAATTAACAACGATAAATTACCTCTAAAAATTCCTCAAGCTTGTGCAACACACTGGCTAAATGTAGAAAATGTTCTTTCAAAAATATTTGAACAATGGCTTGAATTAAAAACACCTTTTCAAATAGTCAGATCAAAAGAAAAATGTTATACTGCAGAGTTGTTATACAATATGTATGATGACAATATTAATCTTTTGTATTTTTCTTACTTGCAACCTATTTTAGTAGAATTGCAAAGAGTAAATAAGTTATTTGAATTTAATGACGTAGATCCTACGAAACTACTGAATGATTTATTATTTTTGATTGATAGTTTGGTCAAAAGAATAACAGCTCCTAATATTCGATTTGACATTTCTACACATAAAATTGAAGATTATGTTGATAATAATGCTTATATGGGTTATTTATTTGAGAGTCAATGTCAAAAAATGAAAAAAGAGAATTTAGATAACATCCTTACAGTGAAAACAAAATGTATTAAATTTGTAATTAACTTAATCAACCAACTTAAACAAAAACTTCCTGAAAATGTGAAAATTTTGAAAAAAATTTCTGTATTTTCTGTAGAAAATACATTAAAAGTAAATAAGGAAGAAATCTCAGATATCTTGAAATTATTTGGAGTTTCTGCTTTTGACATTACTAAAATTGAAAATCAATTTAGAAATTTAATTTTATGCAAGTGGGAAAACAACGACTAAAACTATCTCGTTTTGGTCTGAAGTTTTAAATTTTATTGATGCTGCTGGAAATAATCTTTTTTTAGAAACAGTTACTTTTGTAATTTTACTGTTAGTATTGCCTATTTCTAATGCAGAAATCGAAAGAGTTTTCAGCCATATGAGCATTATTAAAAACGAACATAGAAATTAAATGAGTTATATATGTTGAACGCAATAATGACCATTCGAGTTGCATTTCGTAGAAACAAAAACTGCTGTTATAATTACGAAGTTCCATCAGAACTTCTAACAAAAATTTATTCTAATGATACGTATACTTCTATAAATTTGGAAGATTTAGATTTTCTAAGTTTTGAAACTTTGTTCAATTAATCGAGACACATTATGGAAATGTAGTAATGTAAAAAATTGGAAAAATAGTTTAATATATGAATAGATTCTAAGTTTGTGTGATTGCTGATTTTATACTAAAAATATAACATAATATTATATAGAACAGTTATGTAATAAATATTTTACAACTTTATAATAAATATTAAAAAATAAATATTTGTGATTACGTAAAAAGTAAATGTATAAAGTATACAAAAAAGTTTATAGCGTAAAATTTTATTACATTTGAATGGAATGCACTGTGTTTTGTGCTTAATTATTTAGTTATAACTATATTTTTTATTATACACAAAAGTTTTAGTGGATTTTTAGCGGTTTTCATTTAAAATTTGATGATTTTCTAGTGATTTTTTAAAATAAAACTGACGAAACATATTTTACGTTAGCAACACTACTTCGGCATGCTGAGAGTGGTCGAGAGTGAACTAGACAGCACGAAACAACTTGTTGAAAAAAAACTCAATTCTTTTTCAGCGATTTCAGTCACTTGGCATGTATCAATATAAGGAGCAAAGGGCATTCGAGATAACATATATATGTTTTAATACATTTTAGTAATCATCCCCTCATTAACGTATAATAGCAAAAATAATTTCAAAACGCAATAGTTTATAAGATATTAATTATTTACGATTTTTTATGGGAGTTATATACTGCGTTTATAAACAAAGTCTGTAAGAATTCCATGTGGTCGTGTGCGTAAGGTGTGAGATCAGTATGCTGGAGATTCCCAATGAACATGTATGTCTAATAGACAATCCGAAAGACGTCTTAAAAAAGACAGCTTTAAGAAGTTTACAAAAAGGCATCTTTAAGATAACTTTTAGTCAAGTCCTAAAAGCAATTCTTTTTAAGACGTCTTTTGGGCGTCCTTTTCAGGACGATTTTAAGATTTTACAAAAAGATGTCTTAAAGACGACTTTCAGTTAAACCCTATAAATTATATACATTTTTTTAAAGATGTCTTTTGAATATATCTGTTTAACACATTTTTCAAAACAAGAATAAGATAATGTTTTATAATAATTCGTAAATCAGCATATGTCATGTACCAGAGTAATAATGTAATGTAATCGGAATCGCGCGTAAAAATAATGAGATACGTAATTTCCGGTTTTATCGGTGTCTGATGTCGCCTTCTAATTGCGTAGCTATTCATAGCTATATCATATTTTTTTATTTTCCGGTCGACGCTTCTTCACTTTCCGCTTTTTCGTCAAGTTATGAAACCGGCCTTAAGGCCTATTCTTTTTCTCTGTACTGTCTGAACTGGTGCACACATATATTGCACAATATATTGAAATGAAACAATCATACATCTTGTAGCGGATTGCTACATAATAAAGGAATGTCGGTAAAGGAGGAAACTCACTAAGGAGGCCAGACTCGAAGCTATTTGATCGGTCGTGGCGTTTCATCTCGGTCCCACACTACTAAACTCGTCAGTAATGCGATGTAGTGGGGACCTGCCTTAGACGCCCTGAAGTCAGTTTAGGTTGTTATCCTATTTAAAGGATCTTTGCGTGACTGAGGTGCTTATGCGAAACCGAGCGCGTCCCGTCTTTGGACCTCTGATGGCGATCACCACAATCTGTTTCGTTTCAAACTTATTGCATTGTGAGTACAGTGCAGAGAAGAACAGGCCTTTAGTTATAACAAAAGAATATTTTTGTGATTACCATTAAATTCAGATTTCAAGTTTTGAGAGATTCTTTTGTTTCTATGTCTTTCGTGTGCAGGTTTTTGTCTCTTATGATCGAAACGCTCTCAAGAAAAGAAATAAAGTATTCTCATTCGAAGGAAACAGGTAAATATGTGTTTTAAATAAAAAACATACAATTATTCCTTGAAATTATAATTCTATATACATTACTTTAAATACGAAGCGCCAGTACGGTCTGAATGTTAAGATGTTAAACTATTATATATATTCATTTAAATGAATTAATTTCAGAATAAAATCAATTTTCAATTTAAAATCAGAAATGATAATTGCGTGCCGATATGATTGTCGGACTTTCAACGCAATCAATTTGAAATATTAATAATCCCCACAAATTTCCCAAATTTAATCTTAAAAAATTGTAATAAACTTATTGTAAAAAATATTACTTCGGTCGAGAGTTGAACTTGGATCTCTTGCATTCCGTGCGAGCGTCCTAAACCTTTAGATTACCGATACCTTAGCAATATTCTTCGCAATAACCGATATGTACATATAGAGAGTTACGCATTGTAGGCGAGCGTGTATAAATAATAAGATTGGAAACAAAACCGTTTATGTTAAATACATTAAATACGAAGCGCCACTAAGATCTTAACATTCAGACTGTAGTGGCGCTTCATTTAAAGTAATGTATTTAACATAAACGGTCTTGTTCCTAATCTTATTATTTATAATATTATATCTTAATCTTGTGGTAAGGGATGTGATTTTGGTTTTGTTTATTTTACAGTGTTTACGCATTGCATTTAGCAGAGGAAGAAGTTTCTCATGATATATATTATTAACTTCTTTTTATATTGTTAAGATGAAAAATAAACAAAACGTCAGCATCGAATCAGATCTTCTGTATATGATGTCTTGAAAATTCACCTTGTTATAAAAGGGTTAAGCTATATGTACATTTTGCGTATTCGAGCCTTTTTACAATTATTTTATATATAAAAAGACACAATAAAGCCTTAAACATAATGCGAGGGAATAGTGATAGAAATAATACAAGAAGAATGTATTAGAAACCATGCATTCTAATATATGTGATTCTGATAGATTAGTTCTATGTTATTTCTATCGCTATCGTTATTCCCCATTGTGTCTGAAGCCTAACAATGTCTCACATAAATACAATTCTTGTAAAAAGTTTATATTTTTACATAAAAGTTATGCGTTTCGCGGGTTTCCTCCGTATCCAGATCCATTCTTGGAATGTCAATGTTTCGTAAACCTTGCAGTCCACTTCATCAGGGCGAGAAGCAGCTTGATACTGAGCTGTTCCTCCGGGCCGTTCCTTTTTATATTATATTACGCTACTTGTTGGAGTGGTGGGGGGAAAGAAGAGAATTGTGGGGGAGGGGGGGGGGAATTGATCGGTCTTCAATAATCGGGAGAATGGTCCATATTTTATTTATGTTGTAGCTATTATCTCTATTTAGATTGTTAGGGTATTTTTGTATCTCTATGGCTTCTCTATAACTTGTATAATCGCCAACATCTTCATGGCGCATTTTGAGAAAGAGGCCCTTAGAAAAATACCTAAAAAACCAGAAGTTTAGTTTCGTTATGTAGACCCATTTTTTTCGTGATATGGAGACATGGCAGAGCCGAACTCCGTAAATTCCTTATTTTCCTCAACAATCAACATCCAAATATCCACTTCACTATAGATATAGAGGAAAACGGAAAATTCCCCTTCCTTCTTGTCTCTAAGAAAGCTGTCGATACCTTAGGCCATCAAGTGTACAGAAAACCAACACACACAGATAGATACTTACATGCCGAGTCGCACCACCACCTAGCATAGAAACAGTCTACAATCAACTCACTTGTACATAGAGCTTTCATCATCTCTGACAAAGAACATCTACAGACAGAACTCAATCACTTAAAACTAGCCTAGGAGTATACAAAATGCCTTGCGAGCAAGTATACATTGAAGAAACCGGGAGAATGGTCAACCTACGGATAAAAGAACACCAACGTGATGTCAGGCTAAAACACGTCACACATAGTCAGCATTATCAGAACAACATCGAAACAGGACATCAAATATTGTTTGATAAAACGACCACAGCCAATATTACTTCATACTTTCCAAGAAAGTATAGAGAAACCATAGAGATACAAAAACACAATGACAATCTAAATACAGATAATGGCTACAACATAAATAAAATATGGAAAACCATTTTCCTGGTTATTGAAGACCGATCGATTTCCTTCCCCCTCCCTCCCTCATCCACAATTCTCTTCTTTCCCCCCACCACTCCAACAAGTAGCATAATATAAAAAGGAATGGCCCGAAGAAACAGCTCAGTATCAGGCTGCTCCTTGCTCTGATGAAGTGGACTGCAAAGTCCACGAAACGTTGGCATTCCAAGAATGGATCTGGATACGGAGGAAACCCGTGAAACGCATAACTTTTATTGGGTTGTTCGGAAAGTAATTTCGTTTTTTCCCAACAGAGGACTTAATTGTATTTTTTCACAGCCAACTTCACACTTAAGCCGCATTAATCATTATATATTTTGACAGCTGATATAGCAAGGCTTGCTTGTGAAAAAAGTTCGATTGATTCTACGCAGTAGTTTTTGGTGCCTATCAAATATGGAAAGTGAAAAGCAGAATTTTCGGCATATTTTACTTTTTTACTATCGAAAAGGTAAAAATGCTGTTCAAGCAAGAAAAAAATTATCCGATGTGTATGGAGATGATGTATTGACAGAACGCCAGTGCCAAAACTGGTTTGCAAAATTTCGATCCGGCAATTTTGATGTTGAAGATGCACCACGTTCTGGAAGGCCAGTTGAAGCTGATGAAGACATAATAAAGGCATTAATTGATGCAAACCGGCGAATAACAACTCGTGAGATCGCTAAGAGATTAAATTTATCGAATTCGACCGTTCATGATCATTTGAAACGCCTAGGTTTAATCTCAAAGCTCGACATATAGGTTCCTCATGTTCTTTCAGAAAGAAATTTGTGCCGTCGCATTGACGTCTGTGATTTGCTTCTCAAACGTCAAGAAAATGATCCATTTTTGAAGCGCATCATCACTGGGGACGAGAAATGGGTTGTCTACAACAATGTTAAAAGCAAGAGATCATGGAATAAAAAAGATGAACCGGCTCAAAGCATTTCGAAAGCCGATATTTATCAAAAAAAGATAATGCTATCTGTTTGGTGGAATTTCTAAGGAATCGTTTTTTTTTAGCTTCTATCGGACAACACAACGATCAATTCTGAAGTATACTGTCATCAGCTGGACAAATTGAATGATTCACTTAAACGCCAGAAAAGGCCAGAATTGATCAATAAAAAAGGTGTAGTGTTCCACCAAGATAATGCGAGACCTCATACAAGTTTGGTAACTTGCCAGAAGCTTTTACAGCTTGGATGGGATATACTGCCACACCCACCATATTCTCCAGATTTGGCACCTTCTGATTATTATTTGTTCCGGTCTCTACAAAATTTTTTAGACGGTAAAACCTTTACTTTAAATGAGGAAGTCAAAAATCACCTGGATCAGTTTTTTGCCAGCAAAGAACAAAAATTTTATGAGCGTGGAATCATGCTACTGCCAGAAAGATAACAAAAGATATTGGACCAGAATGGACAATATATAATTTAATAAAATATTTATTTACTATAAGAAATTGTCGTTTCATTTTCATAAAAAAAAAACGAAATTACTTTCCGAACAACCTAATATATAGAAAGCCGTGAAAACCTCAAGAATATTATATTTTTACAATTTCTTATGTCTACAAACTCTGAATTTCTTTACAGACATAAGTTAAGGCCTACATTCAGTATACGAGGTCTGGCTATTAAATAACGAGACTGCTTATGAAAAAGAGTTTTATTTTAAAAATTATTCTACAATTGAATGCTCCCCTTCAATGTCTCCCCTCTCCTCGCCACACACCGTTCCATTCGTTTTTTCCATTGGTCAAAGCAATGCTGGAAGTCTTCTTTTGTAAGAGCATTCAGGAGCTCCGCCGATTTTCGTTTTACCTTTTCCATCGACTCGAACCAGGTTCCTTTTAAGGCAGACTTGATCTTC
>NW_017304684.1:293354-294249 GCF_001594115.1 Trachymyrmex septentrionalis
AAAAATACTACTACTGCGACAAAAACGTGTTTTCGTACTGGAATAGTAGACACTTCCAGCTATCCAACGCTGCATTCGTTTCCCACCCTACCCCTCTAGGACGCCTTCTGCGCGCGCAGTCTCGTTATTTAATAGCCAGACCTCGTATACTGAATGTAGGCCTTAACTTATGTCTGTAAAGAAATTCAGAGTTTGTAGACATAAGAAATTGTAAAAATATAATATTCTTGAGATTTTCACGGCTTTCTATATATTAGGTTGTTCGGAAAGTAATTTCGTTTTTTTTTATAAAAATGAAACGACGATTTCTTATAGTAAATAAATATTTTATTGAATTATATATTGTCCATTCTGGTCCAATATCTTTTGTCATCTTTCTGGCAGTAGCATGATTCACGCTCATAAAATTTTTGTTCTTTGCTGGGAAAAAACTGATCCAGGTGATTTTTGACTTCCTCATTTAAAGTAAAGGTTTTACCGTCTAAAAAATTTTGTAGAGACCGGAACAAATAATAATCAGAAGGTGCCAAATCTGGAGAATATGGTGGCAGTATATCCCAAGGAAGTTTTGATAAGTGGATTTGAGTGACGGGGGGGGGGGGTGCAATTAATACAGGGTAGGATCATGGGATTGGAAGGAGAAAGGCTCGAGGGGGATAAGGGATGCTACAGGAACCGAGAACAGGCCATTGGATCCTGCGATCCTCACGATTAGCTAGTCTTGGTTGGAGGGAGTAAAATGGGTCAAGTAGTCTAGGAGCTACTGTGCGTCGTGAAAAAAAAAGGAAAGGGGGAGAGTAGCCATTGGGTGCGATATATGAGGTTGAGGGGGTGGTATCAATCGTAGGGGGTGATGGTGGATGTGGGGGGAAATCTGCGGGGGGGGGGGGATCGG
>NW_017304684.1:294349-309736 GCF_001594115.1 Trachymyrmex septentrionalis
TTGGAGATAGGGGAGTACGAAATTTCGAGGGGTGGAGAAAGTGTTGCAAGGGAAAGTTGTACGGAAGGAATCTATGCCGGGACTGTCGGTTGATTTTGCGGATTTATAGTGTTGATAACCCGGGCACAGGTTGCAAGTCGGCGCGATCGGCTGGTTCTCGTCAGGCGGCGGCGACGAGGGGCGAACGCACTAAAAATTTTATCTTTAAAGTGAGGTCCCCAAAAAAAGAAAGGGGGGAAAGAAGGGGAGCGACCACTCAATGTAAAGTAATTGAAAACTTATTGCTGAGATGGTGATATGTAGAATGGTCCAACCGCGGAGAAGGTGGCGTCGGATGTAATATGTTGTGGCTCGGATTCGACGGACTCCCTCGATCAGGAAACGCCGTAGATTTCTAATTGAACGCATTTGAATGCTGGCAATTCAAACAACCGCATTGACTCTATTGGGTGGAACTTTTTTAGGATCGCGATGACTTCTTGGAAAATTGCGTTACAAGTGTAGCTTGAGAACTTTGAAAAAAAATCTGCCTCTCAAGACTTGGAGGAGAATCTGCTTCAAGGACTGCGGAACCGCGATTTTTATATTAATCGCCCCGGATTACTTAAATTTATACATATACATTTATACATACGTTTATACATACGTACGTTTATACATATATGTTTATACGGACATTCATACATACATTTATAATATATGTACGTTTATTCATACGTTTATATTATACATACATTTATACATACATACATACGTTTATACATACGTTTATACATGTACGTTTATACGTACATTCATACGAGTATATGTATTATAAAGGAAGGGAAAAAAGAAATATGTAATAAATATGTTAACATATTTTTATTTAAAAAATTCGTTTGCAACCACAGTTATATATTTTTAATACATTTTGTAACGCGCAATTCTTAATATGTTGTCCACATCGCATAGTATTAGTAATATCCAGATTAGTTAAAGATTCGATGTCTTCGTAAACTGCATCCAAGGTGTCGATGTACATGCGTTCTCGCTCATCATCCAGAAGCAAGTTCCACAGCCACGTTCGTTTCTCGCGTCCCTTAACGTACACAATAGCATCATCTTCAAATACAGCTGCCGTGATCAGACGTTTCGCCTCGTTGTACGGAACCATCCCGTCCTCCCATCGGAATCCATGGTGATAAGCACTCAAGCAGGAAGCATAAGACCTGTCGGATCTTGTCAAAAATTTCCATGGTACGGGACTCGTAAAAATATAATACGTGAGAACGGTCCGCTATTTCAGCACCGCCACTTCCTTCACGATAAATTTTTTGTTAACGATAAATCCTTGCAAATCCACGAACGTTGGCATAGACATGTTGTTGAGAATACTGCGATCGATTGCGGCGTATCGTAGATTTTATATCGTGTCGGAGGTGCACTTAGGAGATTTTGCGCACAACGTTGGTCAATAGATTATACTGAACCACACGATCGTGTATGATGAGACAATAGGCTGTTGTATTTGTGGGCACGTTCTCCTTACATTCAAAGTCTAATCGCACGTCCACGGTGCCACTCTTGACCGATTCGTTCTGTCGAGAGCAATCGATGATCACGAACCGGCTATTACGTAAAAAAGTTGTAAAGGTAAGACTCGGCTCGAGATACTTGATCCATAGTAACCCTTGCAGAAACGCGCGTACAAGTCGTACAGAATCGCACATCTGTTTTTATCTAGATTCAAATCATCATATGGATAACATTCCGTATTCAAGTAGAGTTTAGCATTGGTTAACTTGCAGTGGTCGAATCGACTTACATCCTCAGACATGATATTTTTTCGACCTGTTTGCATAGCGAAAATGACGTAGCGCGGCTTCTCGAACTGACTAGCCGTCTTGATGGTCCACGAATGCTTGATTGTGCTCTGCAAGAGCGGAAACTCGTACAGATCCCAAGAACGAAAAGCCATACTCAGATATCGTCCGCTCTCCAAAGCGCGCAGCATCGACAGCTTATTTATCTCGCTCAATAACACGTGCGGCATTCGCCACTGTACTTTGAATAATTCGAGCGTCGGCTCTGTCGCCGAATCTCCCGTCAGACAATTATTGTCGTTGCGCACCCGTATTAAAATCAATTCGTGATGAACGTTGATCACCACACGTCTGTAATCTTCGCAAAATCCCAGCAGTACGTAGAGCGGTACACAGAAATTAAAGTATCCGGCCGCAGTAGTCTGCGCATCCCAGCCTGCATTCCGCAGAATCACGCTTCTGTCGGATGACATTGTTATATAATTTTTGATCGTTAGTTATGCCCACGTTTCTGTTACGATCAATCTCCACACTATTGAGTTCATATCGAATCTCATCGAATATAAACGCAACGCAATTATTTCCCAATGACACGTTAGCACCCTGGATCACTTTGTTCTTCGTCAGTTTTCCCTCGACGTATAGAAAGCTTTCGTACGGCAATGTGTACAGATCCTATTGCTGTATAAGTATACTTATCTCGTCGCTGTACCCGAACTTTGTGTTGGCGAATGTACGTGTGAGTCTCAATCTTGCGATCGTCGAAGATCGGCTCGTCTTTAATGTTTAGGATATCAGTCATCTCAAATGTTGCGCACCGTGAATCCCAAAGACTTTAAAAATGTAACGTTCGACGCGCTGAGCTTCTTCTTCCTAATGCAGTTGGATGAGCGAATGTTATCGAGCTGTGACGTCGTCGGCCTTGTAAAGAATATGTTATCTCTCTGCGTGCGCACCGTTCCGTTCAACACGAGCATCTCACGCTCACGTTATCACTGCAGACGTCGTACGTGCAATCTAATGGTGATCTCTTCTCCTCGAAAATCGAGTAATCGTCCGTTCTGGTCGACGACGCGTATACGTTAGATCCGTAATGCTCCGTGCGATGATCGGTAGATAAATGATCTGCGCCGGCCTTTCTGATATCTTATATCCTGGCTGCTCGCTCGGCAAAAATTCGTGTATCGTGTGTGCGCTTTTACCATTGCTGTACGCATCCGCAGTCACGTTGCACTCTACGCGGATAACGTTTACATTCATTATGTTAATCAACATGTCCGATTCGTACCATCTTCGCGGTCGCAGTATACGCTTCGACGAAAATCCCAGCAGCGATCCAATACTGTTGGGCTTGTCAAAGTTTATTCTGTACGCACATCTAATCTCGCATCTCATCGTGTTGTAGTTTGCGCGGAGCGTAATCGAGTATTCTCCACCCTTACCGTTATCATCATCGGCGTCATTATTGTTATTGTCATCGCGCACTACGTCAACGGTTTCAAGCGCGTCGCGGATGTTTCCGTAAAATCGCGCATTTCAGAAATTCATTTATGTCTCGCATTTCGTACGAACCTTCGGGAATTGTAATTTCCACATCATCTTTAGCAAAATAAAATTTATTGTTCGATTTATTCACATTCGGTATCGTGTGATAAGTCTAAAAAATCGCCAGACCGAGCTCGTAATCGCCATCACTCAAATCTATGGCGGGAAAGTAGTTTGCCGCGAGGACGGTGTTCTTCCCGCTCAGCGTAAGCGTCAGCGACATGGCGGTGTTCGACTAATACTGAGATTTCACAGCATCTCGCCGAGCTTTTTAAATTCACGCGCGTCTACCATTTGTAGAAACCGCAGGCACATCTGTCAGAAGCTCTGATCGTACATCTGATAGGACGTACGATTATACTCTATCGTCGTAGCACCGTTCCCGAAATATCGCACCAGTTCCTTGGGATGTCGAAGATTATACCGAAACTGTCAAAGTATACGACGTGGTTGTTTCTCTTCGCGTACGCTACCCAGTGAGTACCAGGCCCCGTCGCATCGTCCAGATTCATAATACCGCTTTCATTTCGACGCGCACCGCTCATCGGTAACGCGTTACCGCCTCTAAAGTATGGTATGTGCATACGTCTCGCGAGCTCGTTTAATTGCACATTGGTAGTTGCGCCAGACGGCATTTTTATCATCTCTTTGGCGTTTTTTTTTCTTTGCAGCTGCACCCTGTCCATGTTTGTACGGGCCGAGATACAGTCCGCGTCCGTATTTGGCTTTCATTGTTGCTCAGACGGCAGCAGGTTCCATTGCGCGGTCGTGACGTTACAGTTCTTCGAGCTAACGTCGCGCGGCTTTGTTATCGTTTACCGCTTTCGCCACGCTGGCCGCTCCGCCGATCAAGGACCTGAGCGTGCTTAACATTGGCAGAAACGGTAACGCACTACCTCGTTTCGCCGTTGGAAGTTTCCGCTTTTTCGTCGTCTTTTTCTTCGTCGTCGTCGTCGTCTTCTTCGGTTTCATGCCCATGCCGATCTTGGTCTTGGCTTTCATTGTTGCTCAGACGGCAGCAGCGGCGGCTCTCTCGCCCAGAGCCGAATCACTCGCGGTAATGAGTTTCTGCGCCTTCTCGGCTAGTTAGTATTGTCTGCCGCGTGTCTATCGGTGAGATCGTTGCTGTGCGAATACGCAATGTCATGTTCTCGACACGCCTCGTCCAGCGGATTTATGCCCGCGTCACTTCTGGCTAATCGCTTCGCAAGTCGAGTGCCTAGGCCGCAAAATTGGTAGCCTGGAATATGTAACTCAAAAGGAAGCGCATTTACCGCTCGATTCAACAGACTACCGCCCGACGCTGACATTCGTTACAGTCCTTTATCTTAGGTGCGGGACCGTTGATGTGCGTTCGCTGCCACGGCTGATTGTAATGCTTATCGCACTGACGATAGGTTCGAAATCTGCCTCCGAATCTGCCTTCACGTGGTGAAGGCCTTTCCGGAAGCTGGTCCCAGACGTGTTCGATGTAATCGCCGTACATGCGTAAGAGTACGACCTTCAGTATATATTGCAACTGCTCAGCGATTCAAATTTTGAATATCGGAAGGATGACTCACCGCGAAATACATTTTGCTACTGCGCGATTTGCGGGATTCGCACGTCTTTAAATAGTCGTTCGAGAGCGCACAGCCTGTAGTGTGAGCATGAAATTCGTGCTGCAACCACTGATGATACGCATCACGAACTGTGACGCGAAATCGCGAATGATGGGAGGTAGCGCGGAGAAGCGCAAGCACGGCGAAATGCTACCGAGTACTATACGCGCGATCATTTGCGACCCTCGAATTGCAGTAAAACCAACATTCTCATAAGCTTACTCGAGAGCCCGTACGGTATACGTTTCGAAAACGTTGTACGTCTATTCGAAATCGTTGCAACAGCCAAAGTATCGATATCTAATTTGTTTACGTCTATCGATGAAATCGGCTTTACGTTCTTCAACAACAGCGCCGTCGTTCCACTGAGTGAGGCGCGTCCAAATTCTATTTTTATCTTTGATGACGTGGCATGCGACAAGCAGGATGCAGTGAGAGAATACTTTTCGATGGGTCGCCACGCGAACGTTGACTGCTTCTATCTTTGTCAGACGTACGCGAGAATACCTAAACATCTGATACGCGACAGCGCGAACCTTCCGATCCTGTTCAAACAGGACGGTACCAACTTGAAACACGTTTACAACGATCATGTAAATATCGACATGTCGTACGATGAATTTTGCGCGTTGTGCCATGCCGGTTGGCAACAAAAATATGAATTCGTAGTGATAGACAAAGACAGTGCACTCACAAATAGACGAAAAGGATTTAACGAGTTCGCGATACCGTAACGCGACCAGTCGTTGTCGATACTTAGTCACAGACGAACATAGCAGATGTGCGTGAGCGTGAAAAAATCGCAAGAGTGATCGAGAAGACGAGCGAGTCGATCCGCAAGAAACATCGCGCTCTGAAGACTGGTAGAATCGAGAAGGGCATCGCGTTGGACAGACATTTTAAGCCTCTTATCGAGCCGCTGCGACTTTTCGCCGACAGCCCCGGCATGCGCGCGACAAAGAGAGAGTCTCGCGACGAAGATACAGCGTCTGCCCATAAACGCGAGAGGAAGGAAGAAGAGGAACAGGAGGAGATAGAAGAAGCGAGCGAAACGTTCGAGCGTTCCACGACTCTGCATAAATCCAATAATCGATCGCACGATGATGTATCAATAACGTCCACCCCGCGTGCCAAAATCATACCGACGATAGAGTCGTTGGGGAACGTTTTCGAAACGACGGAAAACTCGCTAGCGACGAAGGTTCAAAATCAACTGCAAACGTCAGAAAGTCGAGAGGCGTTAAGCTGGTTTGGGCCCGCTGGATCAAAAGTACGTCGAGGCTATCTTGAGGGGAGCGTGAGATAAAAAGAGCGGTATAGATCGCGTGTACGGCGTTTACACAAGGATCGGCTGATGTTTGGCAATAAACGTTTCGACGTGGATGACGCGGACAACATAATTATCGAAGGCGTACGATACGCCGGTACACCAGGTTTACGAGTTGATTTTCAAGAGAATTCCCGACGATGCCCTCTACACGGAAGACGATATGCACAAGTACAAGAGCATGCTGTTGGTAACGAGCGCGCACAAATACAAGTACCATTCACAGGGTCGATTATTGAGCAACAGAGGATACAAACACGTAACTGCGCCGTTGATATCGGTCACACCCAAGAAACAGAAGAAATCTGGAAAGGGATTACCTCACGCAATGACATTGAACAACAACGCGATCGATTACGTGCACTGAGATGATCCCAACGAGCTGGTGGATTGTCTACAATTGCTCGACGCTTCGCACCGAGCAGGCAACAACGCTCACGACAACGAGATGCTGTCGATCATCGAGGAACTTCGCGAAGCCGGTCTTATTATAAATTAAATTGCGTATTCATAAAACGAGTCAGTCGAGTGACATCAGCGAGAAAAAATACATTAATTTCTTGTACTCTGTGTATTACACGTTGAATCATGAAAAAAGAAATTCGATGAAAAGAGAGAAAAAATTAGAGAAACGTCGGTTCGTCGAGGAATTGCACGCTCCGGTGAGAAGAAATTTTCCGCGAAGGCGTGTCATAGTCCGGGGATAGGCTGATATCGTTGAGATGCGCCCTCGAGCTTCAACAGAGGCTACCACTACATACTCACCGTCATCGATGTGTTGAGCAAGTACGCGTGGGCCGTTCCGCTCAAGAGCAAGGGTGGAAGCGAGACGGCTAACGCTATCGCTGAGATCATTCGAGAGAGCAAAAGATGTTCGAAAAATTTACAAACAGATATGGGGAAAGAATTTTACAATGCAGATGTACAGAATATCTTGAAAAAACACAACGTTAATCACTATTCCACGTATTCGATGTTGAAAGCGTCAACGGTCGAGCGGTTCAATCGCATGCTCAAAAACGACATGTGGAAGACGTTTACACTCAACGGCAATTACAAGTGAGTCGACGAGCTATCGCGTCTCGTGTCAGATTATAACGCGCGCAAGCATCGCACCATCGGCATGCGACCCACTTCGACGTAACTTCTGCGATCGCCGAAAAACTCTTAGGCACAGTGTACATGCGTTAAAGATAGCGGGTCCTGCAAAATTCAAAGTAGGCGATTCGGTACGCATGAGCAAGTATAAGACGATTTTTTAGAAGGGTTACACACCAAATTGGACCACCGAGGTGTTTACGATCGTTAAGGTGCAGCGTACCAATTCCGTAACCTGTCTACTCGAGGACTATCGTGGAAAATCCGTCGCTGAAACGTTCTACGAGCACGAGTTGCATCGCGCTACTCATCCGGACGTGTATCTCGTGGAGAAAGTGTTGCGCAGGAAGAGCGACAAAGTGTACGTCAAGTGGCTGGGATTCGCACAATTCATGGATATACAAAAACAATGTTATTTGATAAATTTTTAATTGACATATTTTGTATACATATAACAATATAAGAATATAAACGTGTAAAATATTTTTTATTATTCTTTCCATTTTTAGAGTATACAGATATAAAATATGTATAGTGTATAAATGTACGATGCATGAAATGAAAAATAATAGTAATACTTACATAAAACGTAAAAAACATAATAATAATACTTATATAAAACGTAAAAACATAATGTGTAAATTATAATGATAATAATACATAATAGTAACAGGTATGTAGATTGTATGAGAATATTAAAAAAAAATATAAAAAGACATACACGAAGTACAAATTAAGATAATACATAAAGCATAATAATAGTAATACATATACGCTGTATGAAAATATAAAAAAATGTAAAAACATAATAGTAATATAAATGTTGATATGTACATATATTACAAAGGTATCCGCCAATGTCCCCACGGTAACGTCTTCGTCGAGTCCGATACGACGTATCGTTTGTCATCGTATGGACTCAGAGCGATTTTCGATTCGGATATCGTGTATACCTCGTGCAGTTTAGATTGTATACACGATTGACGCAAGTCATTTCGATCTCTTCGTTCAAACACCGCGTGTAATCGTCGAACGTTATCGTTTGCGCTACGACGTTACTCTTTACGCCTTTCACCTTTTTAGTGTCCTTGCTGTCCATCCTCACGTGATCCATCTTCGCTCTGAGACCAGCGAATTCGGTCATTATCGCACCATTATTTTCGTCCTTTATTAGACCGGGTATTTTTTTGTTCGCAAGAGGCATACTGTACTCGTTGTCCGTCGGATAATCGCTCGTGTCGAATCTAGCGATATCGCGTTTAGTCTCGTAAACGTCCTCGCACTCGACGCGGTATATAAGACTGTCTGTATCGGTGTACATTATTTTACATTTGTCGCGAAACAGTGGTAACATACACTCGTGGTGAAATTCGTACAAGCAGACTTTCGATATGTCGAGTATATACATACTCACGTAAATCGACTTGTTGAACTTCACCTCGAGTTTGCGCAGTTCAACGGCTATTAAATTTTCCACAAAGACGCTACGGCTGTGGAAATTTGGTTTTGCAATCATTGCCTCCGCATCGTATCGCCCATCCCATTTTGTTAATAATTTTACGTCAACGTGGTTGTGTACATTCTCCATAGTTTTACCGAATACCGCGTTGTTCATTAATTTATACAAATTTTTTTCGAAATTATTTTTCGCGCGCGTTCTGAAATTTGTATTAAGTTCAATGTAATCGCGAAGCCATGGAGATTGCGCGAATTGTAGCACCCGATGGATCTTTATTACGCGAAGACCATGACTAGTACATTGCTGCAGGTTGCGGTAGTGGATGACGTAACGCTGTTTATCGTACAGCCCTCGCTAAAAGTTTATGTTCGCGCTTGCCGGGCGTCGGACAGAACGGTAGGTCAGTGTGTCGGTCGTGTACATGCTGCGGATACTCAAGATCGACTTCCAGAATGTAACCGATGGGCGAATCCAGAGCGATCGCGCTTGCGTCAAAGTTCGCAGCGTCTTCGACCCATTGAAATTTGGCGTATGGCAATGATTGACACATCGCCCATCCGTATAAATTGTTAACGTCAAGTACGACCACGGTTCCGACGGGTCGTATGAATGCATGTACTTGTTATTAGTCTGCGCATATCTGCTTGAACATTGACTGAGACCACCGCGTATACCGCGCTCGATGAACATGATCATGTCAATATCAGTGAGCAACTTTCGCGGAAATTTTCGAAAATGTCAGCTAATAACAAGACATTGGTTTTCAAGTACAGATCATTGTATTCGCCGAGCGTTCGGATGGAGAATCGCTGCCATACATTCGCGTGAACGTAATCGCTCTCGGATACGGTATCGCCCGTTAACGAACTGTAAAAAGATTTGCGCGTGTCCTGCAATTTTTCGACACAGTCAACGTACTCGTACGGAAAGACACCTTTACGAGTCAGTAATTCAAATTCATCATCCGGTAGTGTTGAAAATTTTGAACGTATAATTTTTAATTTGTCTTTATCGAGATACTAATTTATCGAGACTTGTACTGAGAAATTTGAAAGAATCAATAATTTTATGCAATTTTTTTGAAAATTATTTTCAGTTTTATCTTTAGTGCTATCGACATGTTTTGTGAAGGAAATGTATTTTTCTTTGGTTATCGGTAATACATCTACGTGTCCTTCATATGCTGTAGCGATTTCCTTAATTATAAAATGCGCGTAGTAGCCCGATAAATTATGAAAAACTATCGGAATATATAATGAATTTTTATAATTTAAATTACAGTTTGAATGGACCGCGGTATCTACCTGTTAAGTGGCAATGATCGCGTACCTGCGTATTATCCGACGCGAATAATTTTTTGCAAATGTGACAACGCGTCGCGCTACGGTACGCCTTCCATTGTTCTTTCAAAAACGTTTCCATGGGCACGTTGGCGGATACGATATTTTTCACGCGATGCGCCAAATCGTTGAGTTGTCACGTGAACCACGCTATACAATCTTTATCGCGACGGAACTGATACGACGATAACGCGTCATCGTACGAGCAACGCACGTAGTAGCCTATGCTGAATACCTCATGCTGTTGATACGCGTACGATGACGCATCTTCCCTGTCGGGTTCCGTCTTCCGTAAAACGCACTCCAGGTCGGCGTAGACGACGAATGGGACGCGCTCCTTGTTGCAGTTGTTCCCAAATTCGAGCCATCTATTGTTCGCGCTCGGCAGTCGAATAGCGCAATCGTTGATCTTCTGGCAGTCCATTGTGTGCGACTGCAATTTCTTATTCATGCTGAAGTAATGCAAGCATCTGAAAAAAACAAAAAATTATAACAGTTACAATTATTTTATTAGCAAGACGGAAAATTGTAATAATTTTTTTAAGGTGTACTTACCGGTCGCAGAAATATTTCTTGTTCTTTTTCCCACTAATCTGCGAGCTCACGAGACGCGACAGGTTCTTGATCCACGCAAAATGGCCGACACCATCGTCGCGTGAATCTTGCATGTACAGGAGGTTGACATGTTTGTCCTTCTTGTCACTGGTGAGCCGCAGAGGAAGGACTTGTTTATTCTCGATGCCATATACATTGATCGACACCGTGTTCAACCGTTCGAATTTCGGAATGTCTTTGAACGTTATCAGAAATTCGATACCGAGATTCAGCACCGTCGTATAATGCGCATACGATGACTCTCGCTCCGTATACTTTTCAGTCGAGTACAGAGCGGCGACCACCGACCACGCGAAGCACGCATTGTCCGTCGTTCTAACATTGATCACCGCTCGTTTCGTCGCTATTTTCCGCGGCACTTCGAAGTAACATCCCGCGCGCATGGGATTTAGTTTGTTCACATTTACTACCAAATTGAGGATTCGCGACAATGCCCACCCGCTGTCGCGTTCTTAGAACTCTTCGAGTGATGTCAACGTAGGTTCGATGATATGCTGCTCGTACCACTCGCGCAAATCGGTGTATTGGTATATCTCGCTGTTCTTTGAAATTATGCTCTTATTAGCACGTTTATCCTTCGTCGCAAACTCGCCGTTGAACGCGATGTTCACTTTTGCACTATCGTGTCTTTCTACGGCGTCTCGCACACGTTCGAGCACTATTTCTCTCGCGTCTTCCAAAAACCGCCGCGGCTCGATGTAATCGACGTTGACCACAACATCCGTCAATATACGGCTTTCAAACGCGGCGTCGATCTCTCGCCAGACGAGAGATCTTTCATCGCGACTCGCGTACCCACCAACATGCACGAAACGTCGCTCTAATTGTGTCTTTGCACCTGCGAGTCGCGCGATCCTCGCCGCCATTGTCTGTGTCCAACGGCAATGCGCGGACACTTGGCACGACAAAGTTGTTCGAGCCGCTCGATGCACTCGTCGCATCGTTGCAGCCACGCGAAACATTCCACTAGAGTAGCGACCTGGCTGCACTGCTCCAACAGTTCGCGTTCCACTCGCTCGTAATTTTCCATGTTTTTTTTTTTCTTTAGATTATGTCACATTCTTCCACGGAGCACTTGTACGTGACTCGTTCACACACGTTGCAGTACCGCGATATATCTAGAATATCATAACGTTCTAACACTTTTTTATTATGTTTGTTTGCGAAAATGCATTATTCACACTCAAAGCATTGATCGTCGCATCTGTCGACAAATAGTTTTGGTGCAAGATCGCGATCACGAAACTCCATCCATATATTGTCAATAATCAGCAGTCCGACACACTTTTCACTATCTGCAGGAATTTTAATGCAGATGCACCAACCTTGGCTCTTATCTGCGATTTTCTTCACTCAATAATAATCGTCCTTTATTACATTGATATTTCTATTCCACCAATGTCTCTTTTCATATTCATCGTCCACGTAACATTTGTCTCGTAACCGTAGATACACTTTCTGTCGCACGAGTAAAGACCAGTCAGAAACGGGCTCTCTGATAATTGTTCCATGTTTCTCACTATGTATACCTAATTCACGATCGCGTAGGAATTGCACTGGCGATATTCGTGCACCTATGTCTCTTTTTTGCAGATTACCGAGAACATACGACACATCATCTACGTTATAGTCTTCCCACATATTTTTCAGTATGTCTCGCTCACAATACTGTTCACAATAGTTTTTTCAATGTGGGCACTTTTCAATGTGTTGCACGGAAATATAGTGTACATTTGCATTCCACAATTCGTGCAAGATCGGCCGCCTAGCGCATCAATATAATCGATATCGTGCTTCCTTACAAGATACATTCCTACAACATCGGTGTCAGCCAAACGTATCACGCATGCTGCACACACATTTAAGGCACCACCCGTTGTATAGTAGCACTGGATCATGTAGTGTTTAGTACGGCAGTTCAGTGCGCGGATTTCTGGAGACGGTACAAATTTTTCTGCGTGATCCGTATCGCGCTCACTGAAGTCGCTAACATAACCAATATCGTCGGATAGCACTTCTTCGTCGGAATCTTGGTCCATTATTTCTTCAAAATCTACATCCATTTCTTCTAACACTTTGAACACTTCGTCTCTAATATTTGCGAACTATTCCGGATCCACGTTTCTAATGTGCTCGACTACGTTGGCTATGTCCTCAACGTTCGCACGATGATCAACCATACTTTTTTTCCACTATTTTTATTGCGACCAATTCGTTCGTTCGTCTTCCAGGACACCAACTGCGGAACTGAGCGCTTATAACTCATTATATTTTTCATTTGTGACTTCTTTGTCCCTTTGCCTATTGGGTCATACTTTATTTAGAAGTAGATAAGGCAACATTGCGAGCGATTCTAGTTTATATAAACAGCATCAATGCTTCTTTTAATGCGTCGCTACATGTCATCGATTTCTCTCACTATCTCTTCTCAGAAAAAAATCATTATCGACACTTCTTCAAAGAAATTTAAGGATTGTGGGAACGTAGTGTGTTTTCATACTTTTCATTGGAGTATCACTTTCATTTTACTGTAGAAGAGTTATGTTTTGCTTAGCAGCCGAACATCGGCGCTTCTCTTAACGCGTCGCGATGTGGCATCGACCTGATAGTATATATACCAGGTGTACAAGTATAAAATGCGGATTTGAGAAAACAGATGGCGCATCAATGCAGTGTGTGGTATAAAGATTTGACTGTTATGCCATTTTGAAGTGCCAGACGCGCACGAGTGATAAATTGAAAAAGTGTTTGCATAGTGTTGTGTTGCTGTGTTCGATATGTCGAAATTTATACCAAACAAAGAGCATTCGCGGACAGCATCAATTTTTTGTTTTCATTTGAAGAAAACTGCTGCTGAATCATACCGATTACTTCGAGAAGCTTATGGTGAACATGCTCTATCGCAAGATACGTGTGAACGATGGTTTCGGCGTTTTAAAAGTGGTGACTTCGATGTTGCAGACAAGGAACACGGAAAACCGCCAAAAAGGTACGAAGATGTGGAATTGCAAGCATTGTTGGACGAAGATGATTCACAAACACAAAAACAACTCGCAGAGCAATTGAGTGTTAGTCAACAAACTGTTTCCAATCGCCTACGAGAGATGGGAAAGATTCAGAAGACCGGAAGATACCGCATGAGTTGGACAGCAGGCAGATGGAGAGGCGCAAAAACACATGTGAAATTTTGCTTGCACGATACAAAAGGAATCGTTTTTGCATCGTATCGTTAGTGGGGATGAAAAGTGGATTTATTTTGAGAATCCCAAGCGCAAAAAATCATGGGTAGACCCAGGCGCACCATCCACATCGACCGCAAGACCGAATCGCTTGGGCAGAAAGACGATGCTCTGTGTTTGGTGGAACCAGAAGGGTGTGGTCTATTATGAGCTGTTAAAACCTGGTGAAACCTGATTAATGCTGGACGCTACCAACAACAATTGATCGATTTGAACCGTTCGCTGCTTGAAAAAAGACCAGAATACCAAAAGAGACAACACAAAGTCATTTTTCTTCATGACAATGCTCCATCACATACGGCAAAACCGGTTCGCGACACGTTGGAAGCACTCAGCTGGGAAGTTCTACCCCATGCGGCTTACTCACCAGACTTGGCTCCTTCCGATTACCACTTGTTTGCATCGATGGGTCACGCACTTGCTGAGCAGCGCTTTGGTTCGTACGAAGATGTGAAAAAATGGCTCGATGAATGGTTCGCGGCAAAGGGGGAAGATTTTTACTGGCGTGGTATCCACAAATTGCCCGAAAGATGGGAAAAATGTGTAACTAGCAATGGAGCATACTTTGAATAAAGCTCTTTTTATCATTCTTCCGAATTTAACGTGTTTTTTTTTAATCCGCATTTCATACTTGTACACCTGGTAAACAGTGTATATAACTTTTGTTCTTCCAATTATAAATTTCAATTACGAGTGATAAGACATGGATCGTGTAAAAGAATATATACATCGAAAATCGATCGAGCGCAAGGGGTACCGTTCCTTGTCACCAGATCCGCCAAGTCCATCGCCACCATCGAGGGAAAAAGCGAGATATTGGGAATGCCCAAGTGAAAAAGCATCAAAATTGCCAATATGTTCTTCATCGACATCATCAAAATCGCCAACATGTTCATCATCATCAACGTCATCAATGCCATCAAAATATAAGCTATAGCTAGCGATATTTGAGCTGTCGATTGCATATGTACTTTATTTTATTCTCCATCCATCCTATGCCTCGATGTGCTAATAAAAAACCGTATTGAAAAAAAATGCACCATAAAAAAAAGGATTCATTTCTTCCATCCTTTAATCTGACACATACCAGATAATAACTGTGTCATGTAAAGCGTCATGCACGCTCTATCTTTCTCTAACGTGCGAACCCTTATTATCTACACATTTTTGGGGTGGACGCGGGGCTCGCAGCAGCGGTGGCGGCGGCGGCGGCGGCGGTGGATGAAAAAAATAAGAAACGCATTGTTTATGTAATCAATCGACCTGAGTCCTATTACAGCGATGTCGCCGGGACTTCCAGCGCCTTCCTCCCCCGCGCCCCGCGCTCCCCTCTAGCCCCATGGGTTAGAACCCGCCTTACT
>NW_017304684.1:309836-354502 GCF_001594115.1 Trachymyrmex septentrionalis
TATTCTAGTAAATTTATTCACTTTTGTAATTTTCACCTTGTTTCAAGATATACGATTCCCTGATTTTTGGACATACAATTTTGATAGGTCAGGGTTAAGTTATATTGACAGAGTTTTGATATATACCGCCAGTACTATGAAAATCTAATGAAAATCTTATTAGATTTTTATACTGGTGTATATCGAAACTCTACTAATATAACCTAATTTAATCTATAAAAATTGTAATGTCCAAAATTAATCTGAAAAATGTCTGAACAATGACATTATAGAATGTCTCAAAGGCGTTTTATAGACCATTATAGGAAATATCTGAAAGACATCCATCAAAATGTCTAAAATATGTTTAACATGACGTCTGACAGACGTGTAATAAAACTACTAAAAGACAGACATAAGGCGTCTTAAAGATGCCTTAAAGAGTTACGCCTAGTAATTAGGTTCGCGAAAATTACGTGATATTTACGAATTTTTTTGCAGGTTCAATAAATATTTATTGAAATTAATAAAACGATATCTTAAAGGGCATGTTTTAATATATTTTCACAAATTTTTTTATTTAAAAATAATGAAAAATGACAGAGATATCGCCGATCTCCCAGAACACCTTTTTTCAGCATTAGTTATGGTGTACACAATATCTCCAGCCCTGCTTACCTGAAATCAAAATCCAAGTAGATAGCGTTAGTATGTTGTAATACGAAGGGATTGGACGAAGAGTTTGATTAAATATTGATTTTTAAACAAATGGCAACAATTTTACAAAAAAGTCTTTTTTACGTGAACAAATTTTGATTAAAATTTAGCTCATCTTTCGACATCTTTAGGAAAATATACCATTTTAAATCTCTTCACCGAAGAATTCGTACAATCCTCCGTTGAACAACCAGGCATTTTAAAGCTATAAAATATATATTAGGTTATGTCGTGACAATCGAATCATGTTAGAATATAATAATTAACACAATCAATGTTCTTTTGCACCACTTCATCTTTTTCCTTTTTCTTTCTAGAAGAAAAGAAGAGAAAGAAAGATGAACTGGTGCAAAAATTCAGCCGAAAAGAACAAGCCTCATGTATCGCTATGAGTATGACAGTGGGGTGTACAGATTAATGCTTATTGGTTCGAGGCGGCTATGCCGTTCCGAACAAAAAACAAATAACATATCCTATTCGCTTGGGGTCTAATCGCCTACAAGTTGCAGCGTAGACAGTGTCCGCTTGGAATATTTATCTTACCCAGGCGGAGGTTCGGGCAGAGCTTCTTCGGATCGAACTACTGCGCTTCCAGATCGCGTCCCCAGAGATGCTTCTCCCCAGGAGAGTGCAAAGCTTGCTTACAAAGAGGTTCATTGTAATGCCTTATTTGAGCACTCAGGTAGAAACATATATTCTTCCAATACGGCATTGCTCTACAAGACTCGCCTTCACTCCAATACTGTTCACAGAGCTCTGAGAATAGAAATTAGCTGTCAGATCTTATTCAACTTATTTCTTGATAATGCTCTTCAAAAATAATGATTTTAACAATTAGTGCGATCGTTTCCTTCGTACAAAACCAAAGTTTTTTCCCTAATTTTACTTCTGTTTCTAACAACTCAGATTTAGCTTCACATCCGCCTTCTGATTACTATGTTTCGAGTGTTTTTATAATGATGACGTAGCGCAGTTTCTCGAACCTAGCGCTTACCCTTCCAATCGAGTTTACAATTTTTGGAATTAATTCCGTGCACGCCGTCATTCCAGGGCCTCCGCCGACGGGCTCGTGATGTTCTTCACCAGGCGCTGGGGGGGGGGGGCAGGTCCGCAGGCGGATCAAGGTTGTTCAGTGGAATTATAGAAGAATCAGAGGTAACTTAACCTCGCTGCAGTTCATAGCTGAAGACTATGATATTCTCTGTACCCAGGAATCTTTACTTAAGTCGGAAAATTTCTTCAAACTTAAAGGCTTCCGAATAGTTGGAAAAGATATCTCTTCTCCCGGTAGCAGAGGTATATACATTCTAATTAGGGCAAATATAACCTACGAGACTGTCGAACTATCAAATGTGTCGCATCCGTCAGTAGAATTCCAAATTATCAAATTACTTTCGCCCAATGAGCTTATTATTATAGTTAATCTCTACAGATATCCTGGACAAAATACCTTCACGTCCTTTTATGTAAGTCTCGTCAACGAAATCAAAATGCATAAACTTATATTAATTTTAGGGGACTTCAACGCTCATCACTACAATTAGGGCTGTTCTCGTTTATCCAATTCTGGTAGGCGTTTCATGAAAGCTATCGAAGAGTGCGATCTGGTTGTCCTCAATAATGATACCTCGACTCTCGTACAGCCCTCGTCTTCATCCATCTCTAACATCGATTTGATTATTGCTTCGCCTCAGCTCGTTCTAATTTATAACTCGTTCGTAACACACGTCCTTGGGAGCAGCGATCATCTTCCAGTAACACTGAGCTTGGATGCACATTGTTATATGCTCGCAAATTCTATTACAAGCTCTCGCTTAAGCCCGAAGAGTTCAACAAATTATTTACCATCTTATACAACTCCTCGTCAGAAGCTTTTTCTAAGAGTTCAGACAATATCACAGTGCGCTACAACAGGCTCACTAACCGCATCCTTGAAAATGCTAGGAGTTTGCCGATTAAAAAAAAAGTACCTCGCAGTACCACTGTCGCCCGCAATCTCCCACTTTCTCTCTGATGGAGCGAAAAATAAAACGATCGAGGACCGCCGTGCAGCCTCTTCAAAGAATTTATCTCTCACCCTTCTTCTGAATCATTTCGCATCTTTAGTAAAGAAAGAAAGGCTTGCGCCAGGACCCTTTTCTTTTAAAAATTAAAAGGAATAGTTGGAAGAAATTAGTGAATAGCTTCAATAATCAAACCTCTTCCCGGCAAATATGGTCCTTCATCAACGGATTCAAATGCAGCAGAAATAACTATCCTCTCTGAATAGCCTCTCTTCGACGCATTGTAATTTGACGCAAGCCTCTTGGGATATGAGATAGCCAAACTTTGCTTTCCATCATGTTTTTACAATTGCTCTAAATCATTAGAAGTTATGAAACATGAAGATAGCTACAACTTGATTCCGGCGAAGTGGCTTGGTGATCCCCTCTCGATTGACGAAATGATTCAAGCATTAAACTCGGTTAACAACCGTTCGGCTCCAGGATTGGATCAAACGGATTATGGCATTATCTGCAATCTTCCTACATCCTATAAATTTCAACTTCTTGAAATCTTTAATGTAATCTTCGAAAAGAAAGTTTTCCCAGAATCATGGAAAAAGTCATTAGTCATTTCTATCCCTAAACCGGGTGGTACATCGGTTAGACCTATCTCTCTGCTATCCTGTTATGTTAAGCTTATGGAAGGCATTATCTACTTTAGACTGCGTTGGTTTATAGAATCTATCCTTCCGCGATCTATCTTCCTCAATCTCAGTCGGGCTTCCGTCCTTCGTATACTTGCACAGATAATCTCACGATCCTCACCACAAACATACGAACAGGGTTTCTCAACATTGTAACAGTTGTTGTATTTTTGGACATTACAGGCGTCTTCGACAATGTAGATCCTTATATCTTAATAGACGACTTGTTGGAAATTGGCATCCCGGCTCCTATAAGAAAATTTGTCGAAAACTTAAATAATTAACTCCAGGCGTCTTAATTTCGTCATTGACGGTGCCTTGCGGAGAATGCTTGTAAAGTAGAGGGATGCGGATTATATTATATATCCAATTCAAAATACAGGATGTTACTTTGCAATGATGGGATACTTCCGCGAATCTATGCCTTACCAGATACATAAACAGAATTGCCCTTTTTGTTTGATAGTTTTCTCATTGAATAATCCTCTTTATCAGTTGGCGATTTTCCTACACAGCATAATTATAAAAAATATCCCTAAAGTGGACAGAGAATAGTTGAGAATTGTTGAGAAATTTAATGGCTCTCATTTGAATAATGAACATATCTTGATTTCGTTGGATATGGGTAGTTGTTTTACTAACATGCCGATTGACTATGCAATCGATTGTATTAATGATTATTGGCAGTATATTTCTAGGAATTGTTGTTTATCAAAAAACAAATTTATTAAAGCTATTGAATTTGTGTTTTAAACTCCACGTTTTTCACCTTTAATAATGTTATATATAAGCAAAACTATGATCCCACTTCCATGGGATCTCCGTTATCTTCCGTTGTTGCTGATCTGGTCATGCGAAATTTGAAAAGTAGACTTTATCTTTGATTTGATCATCGCTACCCTTTTATTATAGATATGTAGACGACATAATTATGGCGGTATTTACTATTTTGATTAATTCGGTTCTTGACATTTTTAACTTTCAGCATCTGAGGATTCAGTCATCATGGAGGTCAGTGACGATAGGTTAAACTTTTTGGATTTACTTATTTTAATTATTAATAATAATAAAATCAAATTTGATTGGTAAACCATAAATTAACATTTTCAGGGAAGTACTTGAATTTCTTGTCGCATCACCCGATTTCTCAAAAGAGGGGCACGATTGCCGGTTTGGTAGATAGAGTGACTTTCGAATCTTAAATTTCATCGTGATAATTTTTGTAATTAAAATCTTGTTGGAGAATGATTATCCAATCCATTATAATTCATTTCTGATAGTATTAATAAACAATTAAAAAACATTATTAATTTTAAGAGAAAGAAACGGGATAATGATAATATCGAAAGCGCGGGGCCTTCATGATTTACTTAGATTCCAATGTTTTCCGAGAAATTCAATAGATTAAACAGCGAGGATATCAGAATATTATTTTATAGTGTTAATAATTTGCGTGAATTCACCAAGGTACATAAGAATCCCCTTCCGCATGAAAAGAAATCTAATATGATATACTAGATATCTGTTGCAAAGATTGCGATGCGAGCTACGTGGAACAAACAGAAAGACAGCTGAAGACGAGAATAGCACAGGAATCATATTCGGTGGAACACAACCACACATTTGGTCATAACTGACCACCGATTGGAAGAGGATCACGAGTTCAATTGAGAAAATATTGCAATTTTGGATGAGGAACCAGTACAAAATGAGATTGGTGTCAGAGATGCTACATATCAGGAAATAGACACGTGGCCTCATCCTGCAGACAGATTTGGAAGAGTTCCCCAAGGCCTATTTTCCTACTAATTTTAGACGCTCTAAATATCGTAACGTTGTTATTGCCAGCTAATCAGTGTACATTCTTTGTTACATTAAGATTAATTATTAAAGATTCAGTTTTGGTTTTAATGTCCGTCTGGACTTATAATTAATATCAGAGTTTTTTCCCTTCTTTCTTCTTTTTCTTTACGATTAATGTTTTAGGTGTATTAAAAGTTATTTATTAATTTCAATATAATTGACACTGATTCGTTGAATGGTTAAAGACTGGTTTTTTACTAAACCGATAGAATTTAAGTATTTGCGAATTGTATGATGAATTTTTGTTTTAGTGAGCTATCTTCTATTATTTTACAATAAATCGTTTTTGCTTCCAACAAATTTACTTTTTAATAATTTTAATACATTTTAGATTGTCATTAGAGTTCGTTTTTATATGTGTATTATAGTTTTCGTTAATATATGAAGGTGGCTCACTGAAATGAAATAATTTGTAAAAAAAATTTTTTGTAATTACATCATATTGTCTCTGAGAATGGCTCAAAAGTGAACCGAAACATATAAGTGGATTAATTATTAACAAGGTTGTTTTGTTAACTATATTGGTTTGCACAAGAATTACCGTGCTTGGCTCCTATTGCCCTGTTATATCTAACCATTTTACGAGGGTGGTTCCAGAAGTATCCGACCTAACAAAGAAAACAAAAAATTTGGGAAAAAATATCTTTATTTCTCAACATAGTCTACTTTTAGCTCGATACACTTTTCCCAGCGATGTTCAATAGCTTCGATGGCCTGTTTATAGTAAGAACCGTTGAACTCCTCCAAAAATAGCCATTAACCGCAGACTCCAACTCTTCATTGTTGGTAAATCTTCTACCACCGAGCCATTTTTTCAAGTTTGGAAAGAGAAACTAATCCGAGGGGGCTAAATCTGGCGAATAGGGTGCGTGGGGAAGCAATTCGAACTTTAACTCAACATCTTCTCGACGCTGCTTTTGTTCGATTGTGAGCAAGCGCGGCACCCACCTTGCGCACAGCTTTCTTATCTCCAAATTTTCAGCCAATATGCGATGTACAGCACTTTTTGAAATGTTTACCATGTCTGCTAGCTCGCGCACTTTCAATCGACGGTCACCCAATACCATTTTGTGGATTTTCTTCACCATTTCTGGAATGGCCACCTCACTTGGTAGACCACTGCGATGTTCGTCTTCGCAGCTCGTACGGCCTCGTTTAAACTCTGCCACCCAATATTTTACTGTTGTAAACGAAGGAGCAGACTCCTCCATAGTAGAATCCAGCTCGGCTTTGATATTGGTTGGGCTGAGACCTTTCAAATGAAAGTATTATATCACATAACGATGACCAATTTTTTCCATCTTTGCAAATTCACCGAGATCGTCCACTATTGATGGCTGCCAAACAAATACTGAACAACGTAGCGTCTTCAAACTTCATAGTTAAGCTTTAGAAAGTTGGTGCTTTCCCCTACAGTGATTTTTTTATACAACAACCACCATTTGTGTCAGGTCAAGTACCTCTGGGACCACCCTCGTATATCATTAAGTAGTTTTTAGGAGAATTAATTTACTACCGCTATGTTGATGTGACATTGTTATTGCGGCTCCAAATGATCATATAAATACTATGTTATGCACTTTCAATTCTTACCACGAACGTATTAATTTTACTTTCGATTATGGCGAGGATAGGGGAATAAATTTTCTGGATGTTAAACTGTTGATTGAGAATGGGAGAATTATTTTTGACAATTACAAAAAGCCTACAAATTCTGGAAGATATCTAACTTTTTTCCAATCATTCTATAGAACATTAAAGTGTTGTAATTGGGATGTTAGACAGAATATTATTTCTTTCCCATCCAAAATTCCGTGAGAATAACATCATTGCTCTTGTTACGTCCAAGCTCCGCGCGCATGCGGAGCTGAGGGGGTGAACGTAACAAGGAACCGAATTGTTAGACCGATTTGGTCGTCCAGGCTCTGGACCGCAAAGGAGCCATGAAGAAAGACCGACGCAAATCGGGAGGCGCTTCGCTTCGTCCTGAGGCTCCTAACAAGCCGGGGGTCGAACGGAGGACGAAGTGGAAATCTCTACTCGTGCTCCGCTAAACGGACACACGAGTCGGACGTACTTTCAAAAAAAGCGCCCAAACTGGGTCAGTTCGCTGAGAGGGCGCATTTTAACACCAGCTGCGCCAGTACGGCCGTATGCCCTGACTTTCGGTCATGGAACTTAATCCAAGTGAACGGGGAGAGGGCGAAGTGCAATCGCGGGAGAGCTAAAGAATATGAGGAGAGGTTATATTAAAAAAATAAAAACTACTGGGAAGTTAATTTAATAATGATAATAAAAAAAAGCAAACTTAATACATTTTTTTAATAAAAAAATATATAAATACAATTTTGTCGAGTAAATAAAAAATAATACAATTTTTGGTTCTCTATTCTTATATATACGCATTTATGGGTATGTGAGTGTGTGTATGTGTGAAGGGTCTCGGAGTGCGGATGTTACCTTGGATAGGGAAAATTTGAGAGGAAAATTAATACTGGGTAGGATCATGGGGTGGAGAGAGAAAGGCTCGAAAGGGATAAGAGACGCCAAATATAGGGAACCAAAAACAGGCCATTGAATCCTGCGATCCTCACGATTACCTGGTCTTCGTTGGAGGGGGTAAAATAGGTTAAATATTCTAATAGCTACTGGGCATCATGAAAAAGGAGAGGAAGATACCTAGCGGGAAAGTAGCCATTGGATTGGATGTATGAAGTTGAGGGGGTGGTATCGGAAACGGGAAATTGAGTAATCGGGGATGATGATAGTGGATGCGGGGGGAAATCTACAGAAAACCGAAGATGGATTGGAGGTAGGGGAGTAATAAATTTCAAGGGGAGAGTGTTGTAAGGGGAAGCTATACGGACGGAATCTGTTCCGGGACTAATGATTGAATTATAGGTTGATCTCGCGGATTTATCGCGATGTTAACCCGGGCACGAGCAGCGAGTCGGCGCGATCGGCTGGTTCCCGTTAGGCGGCGACGAGGGGCGAACGAACAGCGTGAGCGCATTAAAAATTTTTATCTTTAAAGTAAGGTCTCCAAAAGAAGAAAAAGAGAAAGGAAAGAAGGGGAGGGACCACCCAATGTAATGTAATGAAATTGAAAACTTACTGCTGAGATATGTAGGATGGTCCAAAAACGCGGAGGACCTCCAATCAAGAAACGCCGTAGATTTTGAGATGCACTGAGAATGCCGTCGATACAAATAAACGCACTGACTCTGTTGGCGAGAGAGAGGGCTTCGAAAATCGGGTGGAACTTTTTTGATTATTTTCGCGACAACTTCTCTAAACTTAGAGGAAAATCGCGCGACAAGTGTAGCTTGAGAAAATCACGACAAGTGTAGCTTGAGAAAACTTGGAGAAAAATCTGCGATGAGAGCTGCGGAACCGCGATTTTTATACTAATCGCCCCAGATTACTCAAATTCGGATTGGTGGAATAGATTTTGTTAGCTGGTAGTAGGATTTTCCTCTGCTCTTGGTTTGGTCAAGATTTTGGGGGAGAAAAGGATCTTGACAGGAATCTGTAGTATGAGAAAGTGTGTCCAAAATTTTATGGGAAAACACACGTCTCATGCGCCAAGAAGGCGCGCATGCACGAGACCACCCAGAATCTACCCCTGAACGTCGCGTGCCGTTTCTTAGTTTTTTGTAATTACGGAGAATTCGCAAGAATCGTCCGCGACTTGACCGTTAATTTTAGCGCCGGTCTTACGCTTTCCATACGTATTTATTATTGATTTAGTTTACCTCGGAGCGACATTCACGAGGAGATACCGAATTCCTTGTTTTAGTTTTTAGTGTAGAAAAAAAGAAAAAAAGAAAAAATTTTAGTGTTTTGACGAATTCCAGATCTCTACGAAAAAAAAGAGTCGTGCGAGTCCGCCGGACGTAACACTCTAATTAAAACTCTCCAACAGAACGGATATCCTTCAAAATTTTTATTCACAACAATTAATTACAGGATAAAAACTTTGTCTTTAAAAAAGAATTTTGAGATGATTGGAGAACATGATGTTATTTCTAATTCGGATTCCTCTAACATCAATAAGAGATTTTTTACAAGAGAATGTCTGAGAAATTCAAATTCCTTATTAGTAAATTTGATTTCAATATAGCATATAAACCAATGAATAGTATGAGTACTTTCATAAAAACGGGTAAAGACAAAATTAAAAAAGAAGACCATTCGAATGTTGTCTACAAAATTAATTGTCAAGACTGTAATTATTCTTATGTGGGTTAAAAAGAAAGTTAAAAATACGACTTAAAGAACACATTAAAGATTTTAATAAACCAACTAATTCCTTATCAGTTATTTCTTGTCATAAATTGGAAAATGACGAAAGTCATGCGATTGATTGGGAAAATTCTAATATTCTTGATTCTGAACGTTCTTATTATAAAAGGATGGTCTCCAAGATGATACATATTGAACGACAAGAAAATGGCCTAAACAAGCCGAGTGTCACAGAACGCTTTCCTGAAATTTATCTCTCTCTTATTGGAAATAGTCCCTCTCCCCACACTTAGTGTTCCCCCTCCACTCTCATTTCTTCTCCTTTCCTCGCATAATATAAATAGTCTCCCGTTTAAGACGGGCCTTCATAATTATCGGAATTAATTTTTAATACAGTTGCAAAAGTTTGTTATTTATTCCGGTGTCTTATTTGTCGATTTTTCGTGCCATAAGATACGTAAATTCTGTTCATTACAATTTTAAATTAATTTCCGTGAATTCTTATGATTTTGGAAATGTTGGTATTAGTATGAAGAGGAAATAAAAAATAAAAAAATTTTTTTTATTTAATAGAACTGGGAAATTCCGTATTTTTACACGAGGTTGCTCTTTGCTCGTTAAGATAACAGGAATTGTAAGCAGAGCATTATATCAGAAGATTAAAATAGTACTCATCTCTCTTAATTTACATTCACGCTGTCAACTCATACCACAAGCGAAGGGAAAATATTATTTCACCTATTTTAATTTGCGAACATTGCGCTTATATATTTATGTACTTTCTTTTTAATAATTTTTATGTAATTCTAATTTAATTTTACTATAACACCTTCCGACTATTGTTAATTGTTTCTAGTTTATAAGATTTTTATTTTTTTTTTTTCGTCATCTTTTATTTACTGATGATAGTCTGAAATCTTGACCGAAACGTCTATTTATTTATTTGTAAATTTTAAATATATGACTTGCGTTTACATCTGTTGTGGCTGTATGCTCTTTATTATTTATATTTTGTAATCGTTTAGCTACTTTCTAATAATTTTACTTTTAGAATTAATTTATATCTAAAAAAGGTAAGAAGATTATTGACATTAATTCACCCTTTCGGATGTCCGGTGGGGCTCGCATTCGGAGCTCCTCCTTCACATAAGCAGAGCCGTCTTCAGAAGTTCCATAGATCAGAAGTTCTATAGATGTCAATTTTTTTCCTGAAAAATCTTCTCACCGGGCTATATTAAATTGCAACGCCATCAATACAAAGCCATCAGAAAGGCTATGGGTTATCATATTTCTATACCATTAACGTAATGTTCTGTGAAGCAAGAGAACTTCTCCTCCGAATTAGATTCAACCTTTTCAATTCTAAATTTATTTACAAGTGCATGGCCAACAAGCCTTTCATGGAATGCTTTGAAGACTCTCGAAATCGTCTACACACAAAAGAATCGGAAAATTGAGGCCATCAAAAACTCTAATTTATTTAAAGCAGACTTAACCGATAAAAAGAACATCTATCGCTATGTACCCCACATTCTGACGTGGCCACAAAGTTTTGGCGACATAATTCACATCAAAGACATGTTAAATTTCGACAGAACGCATCTACCACACATTGTCATTGCCAAGTTTACCCAGTTGTCTTATCAATACAGACGAAACTCAATTTCTATTTATATAGATGGCTTCAAGGATCAGGATGGAGCAGTTAGAGGTGTTTTTTTAACCTTAAAATCAGCATTGGACAGAAATTCTCGCCGGAAACCTCGATCTTTTCAGCAGAGCTGTGGGCCATATATCAAGCCGCATTATTGGCTAGAGGCTTTATTCTCAGCGCGCTGTCATCTTCTCGGACTCCAAAAGCGCTCTGGATGCTATCTGCAACACTATATACACTGCAACTATATACACTGCAATTATTTAATCTACTTCGCTGGGCAAGCCATTCTAGATGCAATCAAGGAGGAAATCGAGATCACTCTTTTCTGGATTCCGTCTCACTCAGGTATTCCTGGTGGACGAGACTGTTGATTATCTTGCTAAAGAAGCTGCCTTACACGGTCCTTCACCCGCTTTCAAAATATCCTACGAGGACATGTTTTGCGAATCAAGGCGCTTAGTCTTCTTGCAATTCGAAAATTATTTGAAAACTACCGCTTTTACTAAGGGCACACTTTATTTTCAATGATTCCCACTTAATTAAAAAAAATCTTGGTTTAATGAAACATCTTTAAAAAGAGAAGAAATTATTCTGGTGAATCGCCTAAGATCAAATCACTATAATTTAAATGCAAGCTTGCACCAAATAAATGATTAATTCGCCAACATGCCCCTATGGATCATCCATTCAAGACATTAACCATATCATTTTCTTTTGTAATTTATACAACCCTTCATCTCCGCAACTACCTAACGCACAAATTCCCAGATTCCCCTTCTGATATATTTCCCTTTCCTTCCTCTCTCCCAAACTCTGTCATTTCCTTCTGGCTTTTATAAAAGGCTGAGACCTCTTTTTTAAATCTCTCCCCCTCCCTGTGGCACGCGATTACCAGGTGGCAGTAGGTGTCTGGCTTGGGACCGCTGCCATTTTACTTCATTCCGCACAAGTTACGCTCTTCCAGAGTTACATATTCCAGCGATGCAGATCCTCAATGGCTTAGTTCTATCCTTGTTGGATGCCAGGCCATTTGCCAAAAAGAAGGAGATCACTGGCATCAGCACGAGGTTGATGTAATGGTTTTCGGCCGAGTGTTTGGCCGGGAACGATACATCGTTACACTGTCTTAGAAATATTATTTCGGGAATCCACCACATTCGCATCGTTCGATATTTATCATCCGGCATTCCATCTTCTATTATAAAATGTTAAAGGAATTGTAACTTTCGATATTGTGTGCGTATCTAGAGTCAGAACGCGCTTTATCCGTCCAAGCCCCGAAAATCCGTCCAAGAAGTCCGTCGTGAATCTGCGGAGACAATCCACCGATCATACATCCGCGTCAGTTAATAAAGGTACAAGCACGAGCAAAGACCGTACAAATAATAGCGCTAACGTCAATTCATACCTTAATAGCATCACTAACAATTCAAGCAATAGGAACGCTAAGGTCGAAGGGTAATCCACAATTGTCGCTAACATCGTCCTTCCCCCCTTCGGAGGTCAAAGCCATGTCTCTGCCGCGAGTGAGTTTCGCGGCGGACTTGGCATAAGGATGCGATACGTAACGTAGGGCAATTTACAGAACGACAAAAATTACAAGTAAACTATCGAATAACGTGAAACACGTAAATGCACGTCGCTTTGAAAGAGGCCGAAGACGATTTGTCACACTAACGGTGTGAGAAACGAAAGAATGTCCGAACCGCGCGACTGCCAGCGCAAGAAACTGATGCCAGTGATGAATGCACCTACTCTAAACAAAACACATAATTTATAGGTGACAACGTGCACTTCGCCGGAAGTATCCAAAAACCATCGAGTACCGCCGAGCCACAAGTGTTCCCACTCGACTTATCGATCGGCGAAGATCCTCGTATTACCAGTCGGCGAAGACTACCAAAGAGAAACGGAACAATACAAACAGGAGCAACAATTGCTTAATTTTGCAATTATCGCTTACGATCCTAGACCGTTCCGATCCTAGCATCCTGGTAAAAACTATGTCCGTTGCAAACCAACGTAGTAAAGAATTTTTTTATCACAAATCGAGCATTCTTGATAGTGGCTGACCAAGCATCATCCGCTGCAATCAGCTACAGAACTACGAGCCGATTGCACCGACGGGATATTATCCGGGATCAGAGTATGCTCTGGCTTGCCGAGTCTTCTCGGCCGCCGTCTGACCGTCGCCGTTCTAAAGCACTACAATTCTAGCATTGCACCGAAAAGAGGTGGAGCACGCACGCACACGCACACTGTATGTACATTTACACTTCTCAAATAAAGCATTCTTTATATCGAAATACTCGTACATTACTAGACCTGCATCTCTCTTTCCCGAGCGAGCTTGTTTGATGTTCCGAATTATCTACGTAATCCGACGAGCTAATCCGCACCGAAGTTAGGTTGTTTCAATAGTAAAGACTCTAAAAAGACTGTTCTCACACACCACTGTCTTCATGGATTAGAAATATTCCAAGCGGATATTGTCTACGCTATAATTTCTAGGCATTTCTTAGGCCCCAAGCGAGTAGAGTATGTTAGTTTTTGTTTGTGCGGCGTAGCCGCTTCAAATCAATAAGCACTAGTCTATATGATAGGTTTTTTAACAACAACGCGCGGGGGGGGGGAGGGTGAGAATCGCTTTGCGTAGAAAGTCGAAACCCATGTAGAACAGTGCAATTATAAACCTCATTTTGCCTCTATGACAGATTTCCTAACCTCAAAAGTAATTTTAAGGACGGAGTCCCATGAGGCATATTTGCCGCGTATCGTGTATCGCGTAACCAGTAATCAGTAATCAGTAAAATACAAAACTACAACAGCGGATCGCTTCTGATTGATTACGCGATTATGTATAATAATACGCGATAAATAAACCTTATAGAACTTTTTTTCTAACCTTTAATATCTTGGTTCGCGGGACAGAGCGACATTTTTTTCTGCCAGATTTTTTCATTTCATGCAAAAATGCATCGAATAAGCCTAATTCTCTTAATTTTTAAGCATTTATTCTGTATAATTACGTTATATCTTGATTTCGTTAGAGTCTTTAATATATTAATATAGTTTAATTCTATTTCATTCTATATGTGCAACATAAGCTTTGATCTAAAAGTTAACTAGCTGTTATAGTGACAGCTATAATCAGTATAATAGAATAAAAATGAAGCATACAATTCAGTCATTTAGCAATCAATAATTAGGCAATTCAGTCATTTCGCAGCTGACCTGATAATCATTGATTTCCGAAAAATCAGCGTATCAATTGCCTACTTCAATTTCGTATTTCAATTGCAAAAATGCAATTGTTACGTCCAAGCTCCGCGCGCATGCGAGGCTGAGGGGGTGAACATAACAAGGAACCGAATTGTTAGACCGATTTGGTCGTGTCCAGGCTTCGGACCGCAAGGGAGCTGTGGGGAAGGACTGATGCAAATCGAGAGGCGCTTCGCTTCGTCCTGAGGCTCCTAACGAGCCGGGGGTCGAACGGAGGATGAAGTGGAAACCTCTGCTCGTGCTCCGCTAAACGGACACACGAGTCAGACGTACTTTCAAAAAAAGGGCCCAAACTGGGTCAGGGCGCCGAGAGGGCGCACTTTAACACCAGCTGCGCCAGTACGGCCGTAAGCCCTGACTTTCGGTCATGGAACTTAATCCAAGTGACCGGAGAGAGGGCGAAGTGCAATCCCGGACGAGCCCCCAATTTTTCAAGTTCTGTTACGTCCAAGCTCCGCGCGCATGCGGGGCAGCGGGGGAGTACCCATTAGATGGGACATGTGAGGTTGAGGTGTTAATCGGAGAGGGTGATGGTGGATGCAAAGGGAAATCTGCGGAAGGAATCGGAGATGGATTGGAGATGGGGGAGTATGAAATTTCAAGGGGTGAAGAGAGTGTTGCTAGGGAAAACTGTACGGGGGGAATCGGTTCCGGGACTGTCGGTTGATTTTGCGGAGTTATCGGGTTGGTAATCCGGGCGCGGGCTGCGAGTCGGTGCAATCGGCTGGTTCTCGTCAGGCTCGGCTTCGACGGACTTCCTTCGATCAGGAGACCCCGTAGGTTTTTTTTATTGAATGCACTTGAATCCCGATCATTCAATTGAACTCACTGACTCTATCGGGAACCTTTTGAGTATCGCGACCATTTCTCTAACTTATCGGAAAATCGCGCGACAAGTGTAGCCCGAGAACTTAGTAACCAATATGCCTCTCTAGACTTGGAGGAGAATCTGCTTCGAGGGCTGCGGAACCGCGATTTTTATACTAATCGCCCCGGATTACTCAAATTTGGATTGGTGGAATAGGTTTCGTTAGCTGGTAGTAGGATTTTCCTCTGCTCTTGGATTGGTCAAGATTTTGGGGGAGGAAAGGATGTTGACAGGAATCTGTAGTAGTGGAAGGTGTCTTCCAAAATTTTATGATCTCTTGAAACGCATGTCTCATGCTCCGATAAGCCGCCCATGCATCGTTGCCATCCAGCATCTACCCCCGAACGTTGCGTGCCGTTTCTTATTTGTTATTGATTTAGTTTATCTCGGAGCAACATTCATGAGGAGACACCGGGTCCCTTAGTTTAGTTTTTAGTATACGGAAAAAAAAGAAGATAAAATTTGTGTGTTTCGGCGAATTTCAGATCTCTACGAAAGAAAAGAGTCGTGCGAGTCCGCCGGAGGTAACACAATCTTGCGGAAGTAACACGCAAATTTTGCAAACAGTTTCTCACAAATTGCAAAAAAGGCGGAAGCTATTGTCCGTCAAATTAAGAAACTTAAAGAGTTTCTTTAAGAAATCCAGGATGTGATTGTCAGCAATGACCGCATTCAAAAAGAGAACAACTGAAATCAGCTCGAACAGCTGACCAAAGTGCATGTCAGGTCAGCAATTCGAGCAAGTATATTAACGAACGCCGTGACATACTGAGTCTTACAGAGTCTTATTATTAGCTGTTATCCGAGTACGCCCATACGTCAACAGCTCACGATATTAAATCATAAGTCGACCGAATTATAAAGCAACGCGAAAGTTTGCAAAAGTATCAGAGTTCTGAGACCAGCCAGTGGATTTTCGGATGTCCTCAATACTAATGCCTCTGCGAGCAGCTACTGAAAAGCTAGCATGGCGTGTCATATGTGTAGAGAAAACTAAGATGTCGATCCCTCCTTCGGAAAGAGTCGTTCTAATTTATCGGCTAATAGATTGCAGCTTCCCTTATAGGAATTTTAAAGGCAAGAAAAAGAATTGATAAGGCATCCAGTAAGGAATCTGCAGTCCTATTCATATATGAGCGCAAAAGGAAGTGATTGATAACGTGTGCTGATCGTCGAAATGGTGAAAAATTATCACGGATTAGTAACAGTTTAATCCGGAAGTTTTAACTCGATCCGGAATCTTAATAATTACGGTATTTGCAAGGAATTGAATATTTTGTCTACATATTATAATAGAGATAGCATTTGTACTCTTTATACTGAAGCTAGAATTAATAGAGTAGCTAACTTACGGTTAAGTAAAGTTCTAGACTTAAGCTCTCGTGTGGCCAAAAGGATGCTAGTATCGTATGATAAGTCGGGCGTTGGGTCCCAGGTCAACATATTTTGGTTTCGAAGGTTTCAGCACTGACACGCCCTTGAAAAAAGTTTGGTTTTTTTCGTTGGAGCCAATATAACTATTGGTTATTAACGATATCACCGAGCAATACGAATTAAGTATTCCGTAACATGTAATCTTGTGGAATCTCTCTCTTGGAATTATAGTGATAAAAACTAAGAACTAAAGGTACATGGGCTAAAAAGTCCCGGGATTTTTAATGAAAGCGTTTTTTGGGCAAAGTTATATTTATTCCTCAACATAATTGCCTTCAAGGGCGATACACTTGGTATAGCGATTTTCCAACATTTCGATACTCTTTCTGTAGTACGAAACATCCAAGCCTTCGAAATACGCCTCGGTTTCCGCGATGACTTCCTCATTCGATCTGAATCTCTTTCCCTGGAGCCACCGCTTGAGATTTGGGAACAGATAATAGTCGCTGGGGACCAAGTCTGGAGAATATGGTGGGTGAGCAACCAATTCGAATCGTAATTGGTCCAATTTGGCCATCGCTTTCAAGGACGTGTGTGACGGTGCGTTATCATGATGTACAGAACTTTTTTCTTCGCCATATGGAGCCGTTTTTTCTTTATTTCGTCGTTCAGTTTGTCCAATAACGCTGCATAATACTCTCCTGACTGTTCTTCCCTTCTGCAGGTAATCGATGAAGATTATGCCATGCGCATCCCAAAAAACGGAGGCCATAACCTTCCCGGCCGAGCGTTGGTCTTTTGGGCGCTTTGGTCGGCTTTCGTGGCTTTCCAGCCACTCTGCAGACTGCCTATTGGACTCAGGCGTATGGTAATGGACCCACGTTTCATCCATCGTCACAAAACGTCGAAAAAAGTCCGCTCGATTACGCTGCAACAACGCCAAACCGGCCGTTGAATCATCAACGCGCTGCTGTTTTTGGTCGACGGTCAGCAAACGCGGCACCCATCGCGCCGATAGCTTTTTCATCTCCAAAAGATCGTGCAAAATGTATCCCGCCCGTTCTTTTGAGATGCCCACGACCTCAGCTAACTCGCGCAACTTCACTTTACGATCACTCAAAACGATTCGATGCACTTGCTTTACGATTTCCGCATTCGTAGCCTCTTTTGGCCTTCCAGAACGAGGTGCGTCTTCGGTGCTTGTACGACCCATTTTAAATTCACTAAACCACCGATAAACTGTTGTTCTCGAAGGAGCAGATGTGGGATAACATTTCTGCAACCATTGCAATGATTGTTCAGAAGTTTTTCCCATCAAAAAACAATGTTTGATCAAGATGCGATATTCCTGTTTTTCCACGAAGTTTTTTTTTACGAAGGCGAAAGTAGCGTCATTCAAACGACTGTAGCTTGTAAATGAATGGACGAAATGTCATGAAACTTCATACATAAAATAGTGACAGATGAGCCTCTCGAAATGAGTCATGTTCATTTTCTAGTGGCGCCACATATTGAAAAATCCCGGGACTTTTCAGCCCATGTAGTATATCAGACTGAAACCAGTCGACCCCACGTTTGTTACAAAAGGACCACCAGAGTTTAATAGGTTTACTGTATTAAGTAAGCATTAAATTAGCAAGGGATGCTAAGGCCACTTCTATGGATTCCTCTGGGAAACTTTTTCGACGAAGTTGAGATACTAATAATCGCGAATATATATAATCCTCCCTTCATTACAAATAAGAAACTTTTATTGCGGAAAATATTACCTCAGCCAGGATTCGAACCTGGGACTTCTCGTCTTTCCGGGACGAGTGTCTTAACCAGCTCGATCACTGAGGCTTTGGAAATATTCCTCGCAATAACTGACATGTATAGTGAGAGAACGCGTAATCAGGCGGTCTATTCTAGTAAATAGAAACCGACCGAGTTAATGTAACAACTGTTACGAAATGATGTGATAGAAATTGAGGTTCCTCCGTTTTTTAAAGTTTCTTAAATGTATTTAAGCAGTTTATCCGGGGATCGGAAATCAGGTTGTGCGATGATTGGAAATAATCACAAGAAAAAAATGGATAATAATTTGTAGAAGAAATTTAGATTCCGGCCTCGCAAGATTTACAAAGATTATATAGGAGCTCACGCGGACTGGCTTTGAAATTGAAATTAATCCAATAAGTTAATACTGTCGTTTATTAAAAAGAAAGAAATAGTGATTATATATGAAATAACTTATATGAGGGGAATATAGTTCCTATTATGCGAATATAGTTCCTACTCGCGAAGGCGACTGTCGTGATGGACTCTACTCCGAGATTATTATATTTTTCTACTGACTGACTGACTACCTTTTGTAGTTCTTTTATATTCTGGCAAAGAGTATGGAGGTGTCTTCCCAGACCAATCAACACTCTTCAAGATTTGGTAGGGCCTATACTTACACTTGTTTTCTTAAGATAAAACAGCAAGGCTCCGCGTAAACCCTACTCTCGACACTACCAATCTAGATTTTATGTTAAAAATAAAATTTGAAACTTTTCAGGAGCATATAACCAACCTTCGTTGTTTAGAAGTCATATATTATAAAAACCAAGTACAATTTGTATACGTTTCGGTCAATATTTGACCATCTTCAGTACATTTCTAATAACATTATATTAAACCGAAATCACTCGATAGTAATCCTAATCTAACAACGCAAAACATTTTCGCAAAACATTTAAGCAGAAATATCGCATCTTTTTAGAAAAAGTGTGTGAAGATAATTTTTAATTATCACCCCACAGTTCGCAATAATATGGTGACATACAAAATATAAATATCGCATTTCTTTGAAAACAGCATGTAAAGATAATTTTAGCATTTATATAACAGTTCGCAACGTTTTATATGGTGCAGTACAAATCTTCCATTAATCATCAAATCAATTTCCGTATTGGTATGTCTACTATTACTTTAATGTCAAGCTTTTCAATTTTTCTTCTTGATCCGACTCCGACTTTTTTCATATATAAGTACAAGACCAATTTTAGACTTTTTTAAGTTTTTTTGGACTCTCTACACGTATTCAACACATGTACGTGATCAGACCCACAGGAGACACGCAAGTGGTCAGTTCTATGTGTGAGATTAAATATGACAATTAGGACCTGATTAATTTTCAGAATTAAAATAATTTTGTGTTAGAAATATTATTGATTGTGTTATTTACTATGTTAATAATAAATTGTTTGTTTTGATGAATAAATAATTACAACCGAAAGAAAAAAGAATAAAACGAAGAAGGGAAGCAAAGAAATTAACTAATAATTTTCAAAAACTTACACGTATCTCACTGTACACATCTCACTGTTATTACACTCACATGTTATTAATTATAACGTGCTTTTCTTTGTATGTCGAAAGTCCGAAATTCGGTCTATTTATACTCTTCACCTAGAGAGAGGACGAGAGGGGAGAAGGGGGTTATTTTTACAAGAGAATTGAGTAAGAAGGGATAGAGATATTATTTGAGGAGAGGGAGGTATACGTCAGGGAACCGATCGGTATCACTTTGCTTATTTAAGGTATCTGTATGCATTTTTATGTAGATCATCTCGGAAATGCTCCTTTTAAAAAAAGACTGTTCTAAATCTAAAATTTCAGTGTTATTCCAATCCATAACATGTCCATCACTTATTTGATGATTTGAAATAACAGATAGAGATTCAACCGGTTTTTTTATATCATTAATATGTTCTTTTAAGCGTGTTTTTAGTTTTCGTTTCGTTTGGCCCACATATGTATTATTACATTCTTTACAGTCTATTTTGTATACTACGCCTGATTGATCATCTTTACTTATTTTGTCTTTGCCTAGAGTGATAAATTTACTAAGACTGTTTAATGGTTTGTACACCGGTTGGAGGTTGTATTTTTTCAAAATTCCTTTGAATTTATTTGAACTCTTTTTTAAAAAAGGTATAATAAAATAATTTGTCTTTTTTGTTAATTCATCATCAAAGTTCTGATCCATGTTATTAATTATTTCGAAATTATATTTGTTGGAAAGTATAATAATTCTATCTTGGATGACCTTAAATAGCATTTGTAAGGGATAACCGTTGTCTAGGAGGGAGCTAATTAAGGATTCTATGTTTTTTTGTTGGAATTTGGGATGTGAAAGAAATAAGACCTTGTCCACCAAATTCGTCACCATACCTCTCTTTTGTGAAAACGGGTGGTTTGAAAAGAAATTGAGGTATCTACCTGAATTAGTTGGTTTTTTATACAGATCACAAATGATGTATCCATCCTCGTATATTAATTTTAAGTCTAAAAAATTGATACTACACTCATCACCATGATCGACCGTAAATTTAATGCGTTCATGATATGCATTAAACGAATCTAAAATATCGTTAATTTTGTTTTTTGAAGCTGCTAGTACAATGTCATCTACATATCTATAATAAACCGGTATGTGTGTAATTACATTTTGAAAAACATTATTTTCTAAGTCATGAATCACTAAGTCAGCCAAGACAGGTGATAACGGAGATCCCATGGGCAACCCAAAAATCTGCTCATAATACTTATCATTAAACTTAAAAAAAGTGGATTTTAAAATAATTGTGATTGCGTTCTTAAATTCCGGAAGAGGCAAAGACGTGTTGTTCTCTATCCCTTTCCACCTACTTATCACACTTTCCACGGCCAGCTCAAGGGGAATGTTCGAATACATGGATGAAATATCAAAGGAAACAATTTTGTAATCTTCTGGTATCGGTAATCCATTAATTTTTCCGACCAATTCTAAACTATTTTTTATGTGTCCAAATTTGCCTTTTAAATTTAAGCTTTTATTAATAATATCCTTTAAAAAAATTGCTAGATTGTGAAGGGGGCTATTTATACAACTCACAATTATTCGTAGTGGACAATCTGGTTTATGAATTTTTGGTAGCCCATAAGATCTTGGCAAAATTCCATCCGAAACATACAATTTCCTATAGACATCCTGATTTATCAATCCTTTTGATTTCCACCTCATTAATAAAGAACGCGTTAAAGAAGTCATTTTATTAATCGGATCCTTTTTTATTTCTCGATAAGTATTACTATCGGATAGAATGGCATTCATTTTCGATACATATTCTTCATAAGATATAATAACAGTGGAATTACCCTTGTCCGCCTTCGTCACCAACAAACATTTATTATTCTTCAAAAACATCTTAAGTTCTCTTATCCCTTGTTTAATAATATTGTCGAACTTGTTATTGGAAATATTATAGTCTATACGATTTAGAACCGTTATTGTGTCCTTCCTAATTAAATTCTTTGTTTTTTCGTCAAGTTTTTTAATGTTATATTCAATGTGTTTTATAAATTCAACAGTCATTTTTTTATTATTGGCAACAAGGTCCGGTAAATTAAAACGTGGTCCTAGCTGTAAGATGTATTTAGCGTGATTCGGAATGTCGATGTCAGTGAGATTTATGAGCCAATCATCGTTGACATTGTCAATTTTGTAATTCGAACACTGGGTAAACTTATCCGGAGGAACTTTTATGTGATGTACTTTAGCCGAGTCAGATATGCTACCACTATCACTATTATCCGAAACTAGATCTGAGGATGACCTTACTATTCCTTTTCCCATCGATCCGTCACCTCTATTCTCAACAGAACCAACTTTTTTAGAGGAACTTCTAATAACCTTGTCTGTGGAAACTTTTTTGCTACTTTTTTTAATAGATAAATCCCTAAAGTTGAAGGTCTAAAAACCGCACCTTCAATATTTGGTTCTGACATGGTGAGAGTGTACTCAATATTTTTTATATGTTTGCAATTATTATATGTAGTAATACAACTCAACCTCTCTATCTTTTTCATAATTCTAACATTTTCAAAATACCAATCTCTAGAAAATCTTTTCTCTTGATAGCAAAGAGAAAAGTTGTCCACTACGAATAATTGTGAGTTGTATAAATAGCCCCCTTCACAATCTAGCAATTTTTTTTTAAAGGATATTATTAATAAAAGCTTAAATTTAAAAGGCAAATTTGGACACATAAAAAATAGTTTAGAATTGGTCAGAAAAATTAATGGATTACCGATACCAGAAGATTACAAAATTGTTTCCTTTGATATTTCATCCATGTATTCGAACATTCCCCTTGAGCTGGCCGTGGAAAGTGTGATAAGTAGGTGGAAAGGGATAGAGAACAACACGTCTTTGCCTCTTCCGGAATTTAAGAACGCAATCACAATTATTTTAAAATCCACTTTTTTTAAGTTTAATGATAAGTATTATGAGCAGATTTTTGGGTTGCCCATGGGATCTCCGTTATCACCTGTCTTGGCTGACTTAGTGATTCATGACTTAGAAAATAATGTTTTTCAAAATGTAATTACACACATACCGGTTTATTATAGATATGTAGATGACATTGTACTAGCAGCTTCAAAAAACAAAATTAACGATATTTTAGATTCGTTTAATGCATATCATGAACGCATTAAATTTACGGTCGATCATGGTGATGAGTGTAGTATCAATTTTTTAGACTTAAAATTAATATACGAGGATGGATACATCATTTGTGATCTGTATAAAAAACCAACTAATTCAGGTAGATACCTCAATTTCTTTTCAAACCACCCGTTTTCACAAAAGAGAGGTATGGTGACGAATTTGGTGGACAAGGTCTTATTTCTTTCACATCCCAAATTCCAACAAAAAAACATAGAATCCTTAATTAGCTCCCTCCTAGACAACGGTTATCCCTTACAAATGCTATTTAAGGTCATCCAAGATAGAATTATTATACTTTCCAACAAATATAATTTCGAAATAATTAATAACATGGATCAGAACTTTGATGATGAATTAACAAAAAAGACAAATTATTTTATTATACCTTTTTTAAAAAAGAGTTCAAATAAATTCAAAGGAATTTTGAAAAAATACAACCTCCAACCGGTGTACAAACCATTAAACAGTCTTAGTAAATTTATCACTCTAGGCAAAGACAAAATAAGTAAAGATGATCAATCAGGCGTAGTATACAAAATAGACTGTAAAGAATGTAATAATACATATGTGGGCCAAACGAAACGAAAACTAAAAACACGCTTAAAAGAACATATTAATGATATAAAAAAACCGGTTGAATCTCTATCTGTTATTTCAAATCATCAAATAAGTGATGGACATGTTATGGATTGGAATAACACTGAAATTTTAGATTTAGAACAGTCTTTTTTTAAAAGGAGCATTTCCGAGATGATCTACATAAAAATGCATACAGATACCTTAAATAAGCAAAGTGATACCGATCGGTTCCCTGACGTATACCTCCCTCTCCTCAAATAATATCTCTATCCCTTCTTACTCAATTCTCTTGTAAAAATAACCCCCTTCTCCCCTCTCGTCCTCTCTCTAGGTGAAGAGTATAAATAGACCGAATTTCGGACTTTCGACATACAAAGAAAAGCACGTTATAATTAATAACATGTGAGTGTAATAACAGTGAGATGTGTACAGTGAGATACGTGTAAGTTTTTGAAAATTATTAGTTAATTTCTTTGCTTCCCTTCTTCGTTTTATTCTTTTTTCTTTCGGTTGTAATTATTTATTCATCAAAACAAACAATTTATTATTAACATAGTAAATAACACAATCAATAATATTTCTAACACAAAATTATTTTAATTCTGAAAATTAATCAGGTCCTAATTGTCATATTTAATCTCACACATAGAACTGACCACTTGCGTGTCTCCTGTGGGTCTGATCACGTACATGTGTTGAATACGTGTAGAGAGTCCAAAAAAACTTAAAAAAGTCTAAAATTGGTCTTGTACTTATATATGAAAAAAGTCGGAGTCGGATCAAGAAGAAAAATTGAAAAGCTTGACATTAAAGTAATAGTAGACATACCAATACGGAAATTGATTTGATGATTAATGGAAGATTTGTACTGCACCATATAAAACGTTGCGAACTGTTATATAAATGCTAAAATTATCTTTACATGCTGTTTTCAAAGAAATGCGATATTTATATTTTGTATGTCACCATATTATTGCGAACTGTGGGGTGATAATTAAAAATTATCTTCACACACTTTTTCTAAAAAGATGCGATATTTCTGCTTAAATGTTTTGCGAAAATGTTTTGCGTTGTTAGATTAGGATTACTATCGAGTGATTTCGGTTTAATATAATGTTATTAGAAATGTACTGAAGATGGTCAAATATTGACCGAAACGTATACAAATTGTACTTGGTTTTTATAATATATGACTTCTAAACAACGAAGGTTGGTTATATGCTCCTGAAAAGTTTCAAATTTCTTAATTGTAGCCACTAAAATATTGAAATTTTAAAAATAAAAATTTGATTTTTTTAATTAACACCCTTATGCGAGGTAAAGTAATGATATATTCTAAATTTTAAATTGGTTTTAATTTTATAGAGAAAAAGAAAAAAAAAGGAAAAAAGAAAGAATAAAGATATTTATCCTCGCATTCGGGAATGTATTTTAACATAAACGGTCTCATTTCCAATCATATTATACTATTTTACTTACTTAATATATAATGCTACTTAATATATAATACTACTTAATATATAATACTACTTAATTATTAGGCATATATGCTATTGTTAGTTATTATTTTAGAAAAAGGGCCTCCAAAAGAAAAGGAAAGATTGTAGAATAGATATTCTTTATCTATGTGACGCGTAAGGGTATACAAATATGAACTATCTGTTGGTTTGAATGTTTAAATAAAGGAATTAAATGTGCCCTGCTATAAAAGGGAAAAGAATTTTACAATATATAAAAGATATGATAAAGTTTCGAAATAAAGATAAAATAGGGACAAAATATCAAAAAAACTAAGACAAAACATTAAACTAGAGATAAGATAAAGATAAAGTATAAATCGTATATTTATAATAAGGAAAGAGAGAATTTTATCGGGATGTAACACAAAATATTAGGTTGAGTAAAAAGTCATCGCGTATTTTTTAGCTCAAAGTTGTATATACAATAATATCTTCATCAATAATGAATGAAATTCAAATTTTAAAAAAGGGTTTTAAAGCTTGAAATCTCTACTTTTAAAAGCTTATCACATTTTTTAAGTTTATATGAGTTTGATAATTTTTACATACCAAAAACTACAAGCTGAAAAAGACGAAAAATTTTCTTCTCACTTTGTGGATTTGTAACGTGTCCAAAACGAATTTGAGAAAATTTTCGATTACCTATCGTGAAAGCTTGATACTTTCCCTACAAAATCGTTTTTTTTTAATATTCCTACGACTTTTGATTACTGAGTTATCGCGGATTAAATAAAAGAATTATTTTGACTTTAATTGCTCATAACTCCATTAAAAATTGTCGTATCGTATAATTTAAAAAAGAGATTTTTAAAGCTGAAACTTTACTCTATCAAGATATATTTATATTGTTGGTAAGAAAGTAATTGCGGTTTTTACTGATAGATGTCTTTTAAAAAAACGCGATGACTTTTTACTTAACCTAATAATACTACTATATTATGTTGTTACAAAGATAAAATGATACGTGGGAGCATTCGAGTATTTCCGAATGTAGCCCAACTCTAATATTTAACCCAGCGTGAGCTAGGTCGAGTATATCACACCCGACACATTAATCTTTTTAATGTTTAAAATTGTTACTAATTTGATTAAAATTTTAATGAACATAATTTTCTTATAATTCTGAATATTTTATTTGTAGTTTTTATTTAATGGGAGATCCGTTGTGTCTTATGAAATACTTTTAGATTTAGGTACAATACTTTTAAGTACACTGCAATGCATTAATTTGCTGGGTCATAATAGAGGCATAATAAAGACTTATCGATGTTGTATCAATAAATAACGCTTAACGCGCGCGCGCTTGAAATAAGAAGAGACATTGACAATAATATTTATAATAATAAATACTGTGTTGAAACTTAATTATTACATGTCTTTTTGTTGCATATAAAATTATATATTGCAGCAAAAATGCATGAATTATATCTCCGTTATATTGACACTACTCTTTATATTGTATCTGTATATGACGTATATAATGTTTTATATATTATATATTAGATGTTATATATTGCGCAATGAATATACATATAGAAGATAACGGAGATAAGCATATATAAAAAATGTCAAAAAAATAGATCTCTTATTAAAATTAAAAATTATGATTTTTTTTCGAAATTATTCTTTTCGTCGATAAAATTATGCTTACCTGAGTGTCTCTCTCTCTCTCTCTCTCTCTCTCTCTCTCTCTCTCTCTCTCTCTCTCTCTCTCTCTCTCTCTCTCTCTCTCTCTCTCTCTCTCTGTCGAATAATTTAATGATTTTAAAATTAAAGATTAAAGAATTGTTTAAATAATACTAAAATCAAATTTAATAATTGTTAATTATGTTTTCTGCTTTATAGCACTAAAAATGTAATTATTAAAATTTATATATTAAATATTATTAGTCATAAGATCTGTTTCAACCGAAAATAGGGTTCTTTCAGTTTTATTTAATTCCCCATATTAATTATATCTGATGAATAGGATATGGGAAAAGAGTGCAGTGGGTTTAGCAAAGAGAAAACAGAGTATGTTGATACAGAATATAATTTTATGTGAAAAAGACTTGTATAAAACATGCGGTAGAGAGATAAAAAAACGAAGTAGCAGGAGCACAACGCAACCAAAAAAAAGTTTCGACTGTCAATAATCGATATATATGCTTTAAGGTCGAATTTATTTCCAACACTCCCATTTAAATTCAACTCCTACAAATACTATCAATCTTTAAATTTAAGACCTAACTTGATTGCACAATAGTAATGCTTATTTTTCGCGACGGGCTCGTTAGAAAATCAGCGACCATATGTTCAGTTTTAGTGTAATTCAAAACTACATTACCCTTAAATACTTGTTCACGAACAAAATAGTCGGATGTCTATGTGTTTATAGTACTTCTAGCGCGATAAAAGTCATTGATTAATAAATCAATTGCACTCTTGTTGTCGCTATAAATCTTTTCTTCGCTGTATGTATTAGGATTCAATTCTTCATGAAGACTTCTGAATCATAACGCCTCCTACATTACTGCGCTCAATGACATATACTCGATTTCACTTGTCGAAAGAGTTGTGTGAGTTGTCTTTTGGTATTCTATGATTCCAAACGCCTGGAAGACATAACCAATAACTGATCATCTGGGTCATTTCCTCAATCAGAATCGCAATATTCATTGATTTCATAATTCTTTGAAAGATTAGCTTTGCTCCTCTGATTTCTTGCAAATAACGGAAGATTCTCTTTACTGCGCTCCAGTGAGACTGTCCCGGATTATTGTTGTATCGATTGCAAGTGTAAACCGCATAATTTATGTCCGGACGTGAAATTTGAGCTACATATAAAAGACTTTCGATGGCTTCTTAGTAGGGAATTCGATCCATATCTGTCTTTTCTTTCATAGATTCAATCTTTGACAATTTGACGTTGAGATCCATGGATGTACTGCTTGATTTGCAATCAGACATATTGAATTTTTTATTGATGTATTCTTCTTGATCCACTATAATCTGTCCTTTATCTTGCCTTTGCTTAATACGCGTGCCAAGCATTTGTCGCGTTTCTGTCTCAGATCCTTCATCTTGTACCTGATCAATTCTTTTTTAATTTGATCTCTTCTCTGAACATTGTTCCAAAAAATAAGAATATCGTCAACGTAGATTGCCACTACGTTAATATTTGTAGCAGATATATTGTAGTAAATACACGGATCTACTTTTAACCTTTTTAATCCAATGTCCTTGAGGCTTTTATTTATTAGGTCAATCGGAAAATTCCGTCCGTTTTTTTGCAAAAAGTATGATTTTATTTAACAAATGAAAAAGTATCTCAATCAAAATATTGTTCATCGCTAGCGATGACTTTTTCCCATCTTTCGGGCAGTAAGCAAATTCTGCGGCGAAAAAATGACTCATCTTTGGAGGCTATCCATTCAAAGACCCATTTTTTGACGTCTTCACAAGAATTGAAATGTTCCTCTGCAAGTGCGTGTGCCATCGATAGAAACAAGTGATAATCGGAAGAGGTACTGGTGAATAAGCCGCATGGGGTAGCACTTCCCAGTAAAGTGCTTTTAATGTTTCCTTGACAAGTTTTGTGATGTGAGGCCAAGCGTTGTCATGAAAATCACTTTATGCTGTCTCATTTCATATTCTAGTCGTTTTCCGTGTAATGCTCGGCTCAAACTGATAATTTGTTCTCGGTAGAGATCCCCTGTGATTGTTTGACCAGATTTCGTTTGACAGTTCGTGGTACACTACACCCTTCTGATCCCACCAAATACAAAGCATTGCTTTCTTTCCACGGATATTCCGCTTTGGTGTCGATGTCGATGGTTGGCCTGGATCGCAAACGGTTTTTCGACATTTGGAGTTATTGAAATAGATACACTTTTCATCGCTAGTCACAATTCGGTGCAAAAACCTCTTTCTTTGTTGCCTAGCAAGCAGAATTTCGCAGATAGTTTTTTGCCTTTCAATGTTTCTTGGCTTCAGTTCATTTGAGACCCATTTTCTTTCCTTATAGGCCTTTCCCAAGGCTTTCAAACGATCGGAAATAATATTATAAATTACGCGCAATTTAATGCTTCTGCAAGTTGTTTTTGCGTTTGACATAGGTCTTCATCCACCGCCTGCAATTTTCCAGCAATGCCTTCAAATGCTCTTGACCTCCAGAACGCTCTTTGTCCTCCACATCAAAATCACCACTTTAAAAGCGTTGAAACCATTTTCTGCATGCTTTATCGGAAGGAGCACTATCATTATAAATTTCTACAAGTATTCGATGAGCTTCAGTTTTCTACAATTTCTACAAGTATTCGATGAGCTGCAGTTTTCTTTCATTTGAAGCAAAAGATTAACACTTCGCGCAAATGACGCTTATTTGGCTCAAATGTCGACATTTTTGATGCAGTAAAAAGCAAGTTATTGATACAAACGTTATTAATATATACTTTTATATACTGAATTTTATTGACAGATGATAAAACTAAAAAATTAAGTTTGATTTAGACATTAGAGTTATCGAAAGTTCTAGCTAGAACTACTCGCCGCTAGATGGACGGAACTTTCCATTTTTGGATTGATTTAATAACTTCTCATTCCAAAGCGACTGGCTTGTTTTAATCCGTACAAGGATTTTCTTAGACGACAAACCCGTTGATTCTGTTGGAATCCTTGATTGCAACATATAAATCTCGTGCTTCAGTTTTCCTCGTGAAAATGCTATGACAGCATCCATCTGATCTATACGTAAATTCAAATTAGCTGCCATTGCCAGAAGATATCTGATCGAATCATAACGAAAGTTTGTCTCATCAAAATCAATATCCTTTTTCTGGGCACATCCTTTAACTACGAGACGTGCTTTGTAAATTTCGCTTGTACTGTCTCTCTTTTTCTTAAAAACCCATTTATAATTTAATGGTTTTCTGTCCGAGGGTAAATTCGTCAAATCCCACGATTCTCCAATAAAGCATCGTATTCACGTTGCATTGTTTTCTTCCAGAATTTCGCATCTGCTCTGATGAAAGCCTGTTCCACTGTTTCAGGATCATCCAATTTTTCGAGATCATCTAATTTTGCAAGATAAACAAAATCTTTATGACGATTAAGTTTTGGTATTCTCTGTGACTGACGAGGTGTTGGTACAGGTACATTAGCTTCATCTTCCAGACGTAGATCGTCACTATCGCTGCTCTCTTTAAAATGAAAATATTCTTGCGCACTATCAAAATTTGCTGTATATCATTTGAAACCTCTTCTTCTTCAGAGCAATCATCTTGATTTTGGTTGTTTTCCGAAACTCCCACTGAACCAAGGTCGATCAAGAATTGACTGAAGTTTTTTTGTTGTTTTGTCTTCTGTGAGTTTCTGCTTTGGTCTTCCATAAATATGACATCTCAACTGATTATTATGTCTCTAGTTATCTTATTAAATGGTCTATATCTTTTGATGACGTTGCAATAGCCAATTATGATATATTCTATTGATTTAGTTTTTGATATTTTTGCTTCGGAACGTGTACCATTGCCTTTGAATCAAAAATTCGCAGACATTCTAAGTTCGGCATCCAAATTTCTTTTGGCGTCTGATCCTTTAAACCTGGCGAGCGACTGATGATATATGCAGCTGTATTAATTGCCTCGGCCTATAGAGCACAATCTAATTTTGCATCAAACAACATGCAACGTGCCTTTTCAACCAAGGTACGATTCAGTCTCTCTGTGAGGCCATTTTACTCTATAAGGTGTTGATTTCTAATGGATTATACCTGCTTCATTTAAAAAAGTTTCAAAAGCTCCGTTCACGTATTCGGTGCCGTCAGTCCTGAATGCTTAGTTTTTTTTATGTTGATTTTACGAGATTCTTAAATGATTTGAAATGACTTAAAACTTCATCTTTATTTTTAAGTATATAGACGTAAACTTTCCGCAAAAAATCGTCAATAAAAGTTAGGAAGTATTTAGCACCTCCGACGGAATTTACTTGTAACGGCTCACATAAATCTGAGTGAATCAATTCTAGAACTTCTTTGCAACTTTCTTGGCTCTATTTCCAAATTGTTTAAAGGGCAGTCTCGACTGCTCTTGATGCAGACTTCATAGCGTCTAAAGTCCACTTTACTTAGATCTATTCCAGAAACTATGCCTTTAACTAGCCTTTAAAGATTTCCTTCGCCGATGTGACCGAGTCTGTGATGCCATAAATTGCTGTCATTTCCTGATTTGACTAACGCAACATGCTTGCTTCCAAGACGATTCAGTTTGTATATATTTACAACGACGGCTGCAGTAGTGACCACTTGGTTATGACTATTGAATATTTTACATTCGTCTGAGTCAAAGACCACTTTGTTTCTCCTCGTTTTGTCATTCCGCTCACTGACAAAAGATTCGTAAATCTGGAACGTACAAAACATCCTTAACTTTAACAATAGCAACTGATTCATTTATTGAGATATTTAAATGCACATCGCCTTGACTTTCAACTGGAATTCGTGTTTTTCTGTTATTATGACGTATTCATCCTTTGGTTTATTGACATCCATCATCCAATCACGACATTTAATCATATGTGCTCCGGAATCAATGTACCATTCATTTGTGTCCGCTTCACCAAGTAGCAACGTATTGCACAACAGAGTGGATTGTTTGGATGAATCACTTTCTTCCTTTACAGACAACTTCTTCTTGTCGATATTTTCTTTATTATTTTTCTTACTGCAATTTTTAGCAAAATGTCCATGTTTGTTACATTTAAAGCATCTGGGATCCTTCCGCTGTTGTGATGTATACTTTGGCGAAGATTTACTACATGTAAGCGCTGACTTTGTTTTGTTCGAAATATTTTTTACATCCTGCAATTTTAATTAAATCCGCGGTAATCGGCATACCTGAATTCTCGAGTCCTAAAATCATGGGATATTATAGCTTCCCAAAAGTCCTGCTAACATCAACGCACCGATCCATTCATCGTTGATTTCCATACCAACTCCTTTGAGTTTGTGTGCGGTGCCAATTATACGATTAATATAATCTTCAACTGATTGCCTGTCCTTTAGTTTTGTAATGATGAGCACATACGAAGCAGCTCTACTCTTCTATTGAATCCTAAGTCTTGAAACGCCTTTTCCAAATTTCTCCGTGCTTCTTGTGCAGTTGTAGTAGATTGATTGGATCTACCAACAGAGCGATCTTAGATCTTGCTTGAGTTTTTTATGCAATCATTATCTCCTGTGACACATATCCAGAGACCTTCAAGTTCACGATAACACTAAACTGCGAATTTCCAAGAATCGTAGTTTTCACGTCCCTTTAATTTATCTATGGATGCCAATACGCTCAAGGCCATTGTACTCTTCGTTCCTTTTCTCCAATATATCTTTAGCAAACTTAATCTCTTCGTCGCGGTTCTTGGCAAAACACAGAATTATGCCCTTTAGAACGTCGCTGGGCCCATAACCTGATGTGAACAGGATATGGGAAAAGAGCGCAGTGGGTTTAGCAAAGAGAGAACAGAGTATGCTAATACAGAAATAATTTTATGTAAAAAAGACCTCTTGTACAAAACATGTGGTAGAGAGACAAAAAGACGAAGTAGTGCAACGCAACCAAAAAAAAAGTTTCGACTGTTGATAATCGATATATATGCTTTAGAGTCGAATTTACTATTTCCGACAATATCTTATATACATCGCAAAAGAAATATAAATATATATATAAACTATGTGTGTTTTTATACATGTTTTGTATTTTGTTAGCATTATTTAAAAAATTATTACTAATATATAGTGTGCAGAAATAATTAAATTTTATAATTCGATTCGTTATTCCATCAGCAATCTTTCGACAAAATCGGAGAACACGATCGAGCTTTTATACTGCGCTTTTTGAATTTGTGACGACCGTGACACAATTCTCTCGCCACGTCTCTTACTAGCATGGAAAAGAAACGTCGTTATATGTCAGAAAACAAAATGCAATCGCTAATACATTTATTTGTTTTAACTTCTCTTCTTCTTCGTGTCCTGATCGTGCAACTATGGCAGGCAATTTTGATATCGTTTATCATGGCGGCATTATTGGGATGTGGGAATGTCGAATAGATATGCGAGATATTGCATGTCGTATTTCATGTAGTGAAACAAATGTGCATAAATGGATTAAGCGATGGCAAGAGGATAGAACGATAGGATTAAAGGATAAATGGGAACACAATTGTAGATTGCGATTGACGAATATTGAAAAAAATGCAGCCTTAATCGCTCGTGTAGATTCTAATCCTTTTCTTTTAGTATCGCATTCTGTAAATCAATTGAATTTACAGATATCTAATTGGATAGCGCAAAGACGTTTATACAAAGCGAACTGTTATCGTGCTGCACATAAAATTCCTTTAACGAGACAGCATTGTGATAATCGCTTTTGCGTTGCATCAATTAAATGCTGCTTCACCTGAAGATTGGAACAGAACTTTGGACTAATGAGAAAGTATTTTGTTCAACGGATGATCGACGTATACAAGTGTGGAGACCCGAAAACTATCGACTTGATACAAAATACATGATTCCTGGGCGAAGTGGGCGTATCACTTGTGCTAACACATGGGCTGAAAAGTCCCGACCCTAACAAAGAAAACACGGTTTTTTTCGTTGAAAGTTAGTTTTATTCATCGACGTAATTTCCATCAAGAACAATGCAATCATTCCAGCGCCGCTCTAACATTTCAATACCACTTTTGTAGAACGATTTATCTTTTGCCTCAAAATAGGCCTCAGTTTCAGCGATAACCTCTTCATTCGAGCGAAATTTCTTACCGGCGAGCATTTTCTTTAGGTCTGCGAACAGCCAGTAGTCGCTGGCGAATACGGTGGATGTGGGAGCAATTCGAAGTTCAATTCATGTAATTTTGCCATTGTTTTGATTGACTTGTGACACGGTGCGTTGTCTTGATGAAACAAAATTTTGCGTCACTCTTAGCACAATAACTCACAAAGTAATGAATAGAATATCATGAAATTTTAACAGCTGTCTTTTGAAGATTAGCACACACTGAAAAAGAGGTGAATGTAATAAAACTAGCGCTATCTCTGTGTTAGGCTCGGGACTTTTCAGCCCATGTGTTATATAGGGCTGGATAAGTGCACATTGTCCAAGAGAATTAATCGAAGTGTCGTCGCATATGGATGCTTTAGAATACCTGAATATTCTGGAGACCGTGTTGCTTCCAGCAGAGGCATACAGAATATACACCGAAGAAGATATCCTAACATTTCGATTAGTTCAAGACAATAATGCAGTCCATATTGCACGCATAGTAAAAGAATGGTTCGCTCAACATCCAGAAATTGAAGTTCTCGATTGGCCAGCCAAATCAATCTCAATTTGATAAAAAATGTTTGGTAAATTCATGGAATACTAGGCATGAGAGAACTAAAGCACATCTGGATGCGCATGCGATGGACAAGTGGGAAAATTTAAGGCATAAGCCTGAATATTTTGCACATTTAAGCGATTCAATAGAACGAAGATTGCAGCAAGTAGTTGCACAAAAAGGCTATTGGCCCTATACTGAATTAATTTCAGTACTATTAAACGGTTCTTTTCAGGACCACAAATTATTTAACGGAGGAATACTCAAGCAAGTATAATTTTATTATCAACGAACAACTTCAAAAAAAGATCATAACTTTAATTTTAATAAATGATCTGTTGCATTATCTTCACACTTCCTTATATATTATATATATATTTGGTGGAATATATCATTTTATATGGAACAAAAAAATACGTAATAAATTTCAACACAGTATTTTAAATATTATTGTCAATGTCTCTTCTTATTTCAAACGCGTACATTGAGCGTTATCAACACAACATCGATAAGTTGAACCTCTACTATAGCCCAGCGAATTAATGCACTGCAGTATACTTTATCATCTAGCTCACGCCGGGTTAATAATTCGCTTCATGAAGCATACCATCACGTTTTCTAGCAGATTCTTTCATTTTGAATGAAAACGTGTCGAATAAATATATTTTTATCAAGCTTTGTAGTGAGGCCCGTATTCTAAATAATTATCACAATAAATAAATAAATAAATAAATACAAATTTTTATCAATAAAAAATTTGTTGCGTGCGATTTTATCTCATTTAACTCTGATTATTTTTATTTCCTATTTTATTTATACGGATTTTTCTTTAGTTTGCTTAATAGATTATACTAATTTAATTATTATATTATTAAATTATTATTATTATTTATTATTATTTAATTATTGTATTATTTGCGATAATTTCATGAAATTTCCAGATGACTGCTATACATACTTTGGCGTATGTAAAATAATCATAGACGAAAAGAGCATTTCAACTCATGGGTATTGTTCCGTATCGGGAGTGTACGGTAAGGAGGGGGCCAGGTAATTAACGGGCAAAGTGTTTTGGTTTTCTTTCCATTTTATTTTCAACACCACACACTGAGAAATCGTTCTCACTTTCGTTATTGACTCCGAACCTCCAACACGAAATCGTTGACAACGTGAGAGTCGCGTCGTCGTGGCCACCCAAAGTCGGTATCCCAGCACAACCACAAAGGTACAAGCGAGCGATGCCGCGATTAAGCAGCGGAAAAAAGCCCACGACAGCACGAGCAATCGTGATGAACGGTCGGCTAGACAAAACGAGAGAGCGAGCTGTAGCGCGCAACGCCAGACCCCCCCCCATCACGCACGTACCCAAAAGCGTCCACAGAGGGAGCTCGGAGCTTGATTAATGCGAGACATTGAGCTACCGATATTATACAGGTATATGGAGGCATATAACCGATTATTCGTTGATAATTTTTTAATAATAATTTTTTGTAATCCATGTTTACGTTGTCTTTCAAATAAAGAATCAACCCAAAATCTTTTTTTTTAATATTTTCTTTTTAAATTTGTACATTCATTAATGCATACAGATGCTATTCGTCTATTTTGTCGTAGATTTATTTTATTTTTGTTCACAATCGCATCAACTTGACGGATCCAATCGTAATACTGTTTTTAATATGACGTTTTGGATTTTACAACAGTTTACACAACACAATTAATATAATTACCAAAAATTTATGGCTAACCCATTTATATGAGCGACATTCAAAGTTAGCATATGAAATCACGTGACTCATTTGTCGCTGAATATGAGCGACGAGTAACATATGAACACATACCTTAAGCTGAAATTGAACCAGAAATTGACCAAGTATAGTTGAATGCGAGGAGAATAAGTGATTTGTCCGTTCCTTATCCAGGATACCTTGGATCTACAATAGATTTTTAAGCCTTAAGCTATAAGAAATAGACAAATAATAATCAATTATTCTTTTCGCATTCGATTGTAGTTGGTCAATATCTTACGGCTTAAAGCTTAAAACACCTATTGTAAATCCAGATTAATAAAAGGGAAAAGAAGCAAATGGCACGAGATGCGCCGTTCCTATTAGGCCTGTTCTTTTTAGCTGAACTTTTGCATCACTTCACCTTTCTTTCTTTTTTCTTTAGAAGTAAAGAAGAAAGATGAACTGGTACAAAAGTACAATCAAAAAGAAGACTTATAGTTACCTAGTTAATTTCTGTACTGCGTACCGTGCTACATGTAATGCCTCCGGTACACCAGCTTACCGTTTTCATTCTAAAGATATACTCTCATTGGATATCGCGGGACGAATATCGCGCTGATATGCGGAGTCATAAGGGTGCGCTCCCATGGGAACTGTGGATATGCGGAACTGCGGAACGTTCGTGACTTTATTCCGCCAATTCCGTTCCGCTAAAATGTGTTTTTCTATGTTCTATAGAGCGGAATTTGCAGAATGCGCAATTATTTCTGACAAATCACAAGAGTCTTCCCGTAGATCACTTTCATTAGATCTACCAAAATAGTATTTATCATTGGCTCACATTGATTGCGCATCCGCAAGTTCCACTCAATGGGACATAGGAAAATGAATTCCTGCGGAAATCTCATATACATACAGGGGCATTGCTCCGACTTTGTTTTATATATCTATTTTGATTTTGATTTACATTTTCTTTATTCTATATACTATATATATGACATTCGTATGCTGACCATATTAACCTCCGGTTTATTTATTTAGAGACCATAGTATAAAGACAAGAGTATGCTCGTCCGATGGTAGATCACTGCGTAGGCACAAGCATACTTCATGGCATACGTCACGTTCGGACAGATTTAACTGTTTTCGGAGCGATTTGTGTCGTATAAAGTTCGTGCAAGAACGTTTTTATTCCCAAAAGAACAGTATAATTATAAAGTGGCGTGAGATGTGTGAAAATAAAAATATCTCCGTAATAATGGTTAAAATGCTATTAAAATATTATATAAAATTATTATAACAAATTTTATTAATAACATGGATTTCTTTAGTATTATTCGTTTTGTTTCATCAGAGGCTGCTCAGAAACGTTTCGATTCGTTCCAGATTGTATAGTAAAAATTCACATAGTATCGGTATATATTTGTATTCTGATATCAGTATTAAAATAATTTTAAAAGAGTAACAAAAACAATAAAAAAAATTGCTGATCTTTAAAAGCAAACCTAAACGTTTAATTTTTCGGATTGGAAAACATGCTTAAAAGCATATATTCGAATTTCGCGTTTAAGGATGACGTATACTTGTGCACAATTTTTATTGACTGCTCAATATAGGGGCGTGGCACGAGCATATCCTTGTCTTTATATATACCATGCTGGAGACCTAATTAATTACCTTCAAGATTATTTTCAGATTCCCACCCGAGTATTACCCAGGTATCACTCCATTCTTGTTGTTATTTACCAAATGTTAAACAAGGATGACAACACTCGAAAAACATCCATCTATTCTCGAAAAATATCACATACGAAAAACTAAGGACATAATATACGTTACATATACTCATGGAGGATAGAGACTAAAGAGACCGAACTAAGTTTGAAAAATGTCAAAATCAGGTTTCTAAATTGGTATTGGTGGTGCTTGATAGGCAGCGTTTAAATTGCAAAACTCCTCTCATATACACTTACGCACACAAAACCGAACACACGTAACCTAAGTATAAAGATGTTATTCTTTGACATCGTGCTCTAACACACAATAACAGAAAGACATATAATAAATTCACATAAATTGTTATTAAAACAGCATGAAAAATGGAGCATTTTTCGTGTAAAATTGGTATGACCTACCATTCAAATTGCGAAAACAGCATCTCAATCGAACTAATCCAGATGACTTTTGAACACGGCCTCGTCCATATAAGTTCGGTCTCCTAAAGGCTTAAACACAATAGTCACAGGCAACAGGAAATAACGAGCCATCCAATCAGAGTATAGGGATATAATATCAAATTTACACACCAGAGTTCTGAATGGACGGCTCGTTACTCCCTGTTGCCTGTGCCTATTGTATTTAAGCCTTTAGGATGCGATTACATGTAGCGTGAAACGCGGTACGTGGTACAGAAACTAATTAAGGCTATGTTCTAAATCTTCCTTTCTGAGGAAAATTTTACTCGAAATATATAGTACACGTAACGTATATACTATAGCATATAGAGTAAAATCTTCCTCGAAGAGGAAGTTTTGGAACGTAGCATAGGTAATTATGGGAACCGCACAAACCGTGCCGCTTGCCTCCTTTCTTTTCTATTAACATATAGCGCGGTAAGAGGCACGGGCTAATGACAAATAAACTTGAATATAAATTTTTTTAAATATATTAACTTATTTCTATGCACATTTCATCAATACTCTTATTTTTTCAACGGATTTTCTTAATGATTGCATTTAAATCAATTAATTCTATTAAAAAGTACTTAGTAACGTAAATTTGTCACTGATCCGTACTACTTACCGCGCTACATGTAATAGAAGAGAAAAAAAGCAAACAACACGGTTTGGGCGATTCCTATAGTTACCTAATTAGGCTACGTTCCAAAACATCCTTTTCGAGGAATTTTTTACTTAAAGTATATAGTACATGTAACGTATACTATAGCGTATCAAATAAAATTTTACTTGAAGTGATGTTTGGAATATAGCCTTAGGCTGGTATAGTCAGTCTTGTATTTAAGATCATCTTAAGTATGGTCTTAAGAAGCCATGATCAACCAGAGGATTAGCATTTTAAAACATTACTTAAGACTTTGAAATAAGAATCGACTATGAATACCGGCCTTAGGTTCTGTATCGCGCTGCATGTAATTGCACTCTGAAGGTTTAAACATAATAGGCACAGACAATAGACACAGGCAACAAAGAATAACGAGCCGTTCAATCAGAACTCTGGGATATAATATCGAACTCACACACTAGAGCTCTGATTAGATGGCTCGTTATTGCCTATGCCTATTGTGTTTAAGCCTTGAGTCTTTATCTTCTATACATATATAACATTTTTCTAATTTTTCGTATGCAATACTTTTCGAGAACAGAGTCCCTATTTTTGAAAAGAAACGTTATGAAAGTCTAGGAAAATACTACAGTATACGTTACGTATAATATTATCCTAGAATTTCATATATATTTCTTTTCAAGAATAAGGGCTCAGGTGGAAATTGAGCATGCTTCAACATGTTGATTAATCATGCGCTTGTAGGAGGCTTTTCTCCGTTTAAACCAGCTTAATGAGGTTAATTTTTATAAATATATGTACATATACACTGCAGTGCATTAATTCGTTGAATCATAGTAGCGATCCGATTTATCGACATTTTTTTTTACTTAAATACTGTCAACTTTACAAAAAAACTGCAACAGATAAAAATTATTTATTTTCTTCTCATAGAATTTTAAGAATTTTTTCAGAATTTTTTGTCAACTTTTTAGTACTGCATTTTCTTATTTTTGATGTCGGGCCGCTACTATGACCCAGCAAATTAATGCACTGTATTATACACACACACACACACACAATCAAGCATCGGCGGAATCGGTCAAATAAAATCACGACCAATCACAAACGTTCTACAGTTCCGCATATCCGCAGTTCCGCATCCCATGTTGCGTTCGAATTTCCATCCGGGTGCTCCTCGGGTGTCGTGTCATCCTTGTTTAACGTTCGGTAAACAACAAGGATGATATGATATTCGGAGAGCACCTAGGTAGGAATCCGAACGCAGCCCAATGGTAGCGCACCTTAATCGCATCGTCCTCAGTCGCAGGTGCCCAGTGGCTGAAGTGGTCTGAAGGGGTGCTTTCCACTTACATTTTGATTGCATCATCTTTTTGTTACATCCGCTCGGTCCGAGGTGGCCGGTGCATTGCATTTAAATTTACGATATATTTAATTCCGAAGAGTGAAGACCATCGGTAGTCCAGAATTAATCAATTAAACTGCTAAGAAAAGAAGAAGAATCTGTATTTCTTGCTGGAAAACACCTTATATGTAAATGCAGATTTAGTTCAGTTATGCTGGTTTTTTTTCTTAAAGAAATAATATTTCCTTGTGAAATTTCTTTCTTATATTACTGGGATGACTCATACAGAAGCGGTTTTGCAAATTAATTTTTAGAAAAAAAATTGTAAATACGATTTTGTGCATCTCAACTGCACTATAGTACACATCAGGTGAGATTAGGATAAATTTTTATTTTGCTTAATTAAAAAAAAAATTACAAGTCTTCAAATGACTTCTTGATTACGAATATCGCAATTAAAACACTGCAATATTTTAGCTATAATTTCAACTTAAGGAATTCGTTTCCAACTAGTGGTCTCCATAATCTCTCCTGTCGACCCTTAATAGAGAGAATTGGCTGAGTTGGCAAATAGTGTATTTAAAACAGAAGATATTCTAGTTTCTCAAGAAATCCAACGAAATAGTGAGCTGTAAAATGGATGAGGCTAAATTTCTGAAAAGGTAAAAGGAAGCTATCACTTCTACATTTGTCAAAGGGTGTCTTGTCTGTCAAACACATGATTCTTACACAAGTGAATTGCAATACTTATAAAATATTCAAGTTATAAATGTCTTATTAAATTATAATATAGCAAACTTTGAGTACGTTTCGTTGTTTGCGTATATAGACTGATATTACATGTGCCGTACGACAAATTTTTCAAGAGTTAATTGACTGTAGGACAGCAAAATCGATAGACTTGAAAAGCTTGTAGTACAACAAAAAACAGATGAATATAATATTAGCCTTAGGCCTGGTTGCACTAACTTCAGTTTAACTTTTAGCAAGATATAAAACTTTATCTGTCTCATTTTAAAATCAAAAAGAGATAGAGATAAAAAGAATTTTAAACCTCGCTTAAAATCAAAGTAACATTGGCGCAATCAGACCTTACAGTATTTCTAAGCATCATTTATTCTTTAATCTGACATCATGGAGACTGGGGCATAATGACTACATTTACTCTAAGAGACTTATTTTACAACATGGGTAGCGATCATATAACTTTTTCTTTAGAGTGGAAACAAGAAAAGTAAAATTCTTTATGTATGTATGTACATACATGTATATACATACAAAAAAAATCTTTTTTTACATTTTAGTCTCAGGAAAAAAGTTACATGATTGCTATCTTGATCTATATTTTAGGTGAGTTTATAAAAAAATGAGGCTTGATCATAAAGAAGATCATCTACTAACTGTTTATATCAAGGAGCCTAAATAATTGATAGTTAAATTTGGGGTATAGACAACGACATATGAGGAAAGTAAAGTTACAAGATTTTACAAAAATCGAAAAATGAATATTTATTAATAAAAAACTTATACGATTACATAATTACATAAGTAAAGCACTATTTTTCCACGTAATCGCCATTCAGTGCCAAACATTTGGTGAGCCGTGCTATCAACTTTTGTATTCCTATGTCATACATTTCTGCCGCCACCTCCCTTGACCGTTCACACACGGCATTCTTCTCCTCTTTGTCAGTGGAAAAAACACTTTCCGTTTAGGAAAAACCGTTTTCTGCTCATGCGTTCTTTCAACATGGTGAAAAATTACTTGATGCTAGATCAGAACTATGAGCAGAATAATTCAGAATATCTCAACCAAAATTGTTGAGGACATCGATTGTTTTGCCTCCAATTTTTTCACTCCAGGTCAATTCATTAATGCCGACAGATACTGCAAGACCTTTAAGAAGTTTCGATGGGCCATCCAAAACAAGAAAATGGCAGCTGACAAAGGGCATGACGCTTGGCCCCATACCACGTGCAAAACGATCGATCTCAATAATTTTGATTGAGATATTCTGGACCATTCTGCCCATAGTCCTGACCTAGCACCAAGTGACTTTTTTCTTTTCATCCTGTTGAAAGAACACATGGGAGGGAAACGTTTTTCTACTGACGAAGAGGTGAAGGATGCTGTGTGTGAATGGTCAAGGGAGATGGCAGAAACGTATAACACAGGAATATAAAAGTTGATATCACGGCTCACCAAATGCTTGGAACTGAATAGCGATTACTTGGAAAAATAGTGCTTTACTTGTGTAATATGTCATATAAATTTTATTAATAAATATTCATTTTTCGATTTTTGTAAAATGTAACCTCACTTTCCGAATATGACTCGTACATATATACGTAGACCAAGCATTCCTATGATTTTTAGTGGTGGAGGATGAAGCCGGAAATTAACAGTTTTTGTGACGTCTAATGCTATTTCACTCTGTCGTATTGCTCTCATCAAAAATAGAAAGAGACACAACGGGTCCTAAACGCCATGTAATCATAGATAATATTACAAGAGCAGACAAAGAAATATTCGGGTCATTATGACATCACATCAATGTCCGTGTAATAGACTTTCTACAATAAGTTATTATCTAAGTTTAAATCTTAAGCCATAAGAAATTAATCAATCACAGTTGAATGTGAAAAGAATAATTGACTATGATTGATCAATTTCTTACGGTTTAAGACTTAAAATTTAGGTAATGACTTATTATAGAAAGCCCATAAGTTCGGATCTATAATAGGTGTTTTAAGCCATAAGAAATTGACCAACTACAGTCGAGTGCGAGGAGAATAATTGATTGTGATTTGTCTATTCTTTAGCTTAAAGCTTAAAAATCTATTGTAGATCCCGGGTAATGCCTATTTTATAATTGTATAAGCAGTTGTAACGCACATTCTACAATAAAGTTTAAATTTACCATTAGTAATAAATCAGAAGTCAAATGTTAGAAATTGACTAATCATAGTCAAATGTAAGAAGAATAATTGATTATGATCAATTTTTAGCATCTGATTTCTAATTTATTACTAATGACTTATTGTAAAATACGTGTAAAGGCCATGGCACACATCTTTCGTTCATAACCATAAGACGTATAGTAAGAATGAACCAATCACAGTCGAGAATTCTTTCGAACTCTTAATTCTAATTGGCTGATTCTTACGGTGCCATGGCCTTAAATGATTGTGGTTATAAGGGCTGCCGCAAACAAAATTTCTACAACAGTAATCTTAAGGACGTTCTCCGAAAAAATCCATTTTCTTTAGATTTTTCTGAAACTTACAGAATAAGCTTGTTTTAGTGTCCTGAATATATTATATGTTTTAAAATTCAATACCCGGAGCGGGATTAAAAATCGAGATATTCCACTTCAAAGTTGAAGCGTTTAAAATATACATACATATATGTATAACACGTATACATATGTAAGGGTGTTCCAGAGTGACTGTACTAAGCTAATTTCTTGAAAACTATGCATTTTCGTGAAAAATATTTCAGACAAAAGTTTATCGACTTTGAGAGAAACATAAGAGAGTACCATTGGTTTGACCTTGATTGGCGTTGTTAAGGTCAGGGAATGGTCACGTTGAATTTTTTTAATGGAACGCTCCATTTTTCATTACATATTCTTGCAGCTAACCTCGAGAGCTTTTTAAAACACTATAATAAAATATTTTTTCATCGAGTTATGAGGCTCGAAAGTTACAATATACCATCGGCATTGGTGTTACTCACTACTTACAGGTTAGCTACAAGAATATATTATGAAAAATGGGAGGTTCCATTTGAAAAATACAACGTGACCATTCCTTAACAACGCTGCATCAAACCAATGGTATCCTCTTATGTTCCCCTTGAAATCGACAAACTTTTGTCTAAAACATTTTTCATGAAAATGCATATTTTTTAAGAAATTAGCCTGGTACGATCGCTCTGGAACACTCTATATACATATACGAGGTCTGTTCAAAAAGTATCGTGAATTTTGTGTTTTTTCAAAAATTATTTATTTATTCATGAATATCTATTTTGTCCCCTTCAAAGTAATCCCCATCAGATATTATACACTTGTGCCAACGTTTTTTCCAATCCTCGAAGCACTTCAAAAAATTATTTTTTGTGATCTTGTTCAGCTCCT
>NW_017304684.1:354935-356371 GCF_001594115.1 Trachymyrmex septentrionalis
AAAATTTGATACAGATTCTTTGATCCATTTTTTGGAATAGGCAAAAATCGAAGACGAGCCAAAACACGTGCAAGCAAAGCAGCTGTCAAAAATTAACTGAACATTCAAAATGGCCGAACTTGTCGGCATAAGTGAGAGACATGAGTACCAACATAACGCCACAAAAAATCGAAAATCGAATATACGTAACCCGCGGAAATTCAAAATTCGCGATACTTTTTGAACATACCTCGTATATACATATATATATGTATACATATATATACATATATATATATATATAATAATGTATGTATATACATATATATTTATACATAGGATCCCTATCTAAAGCTTATTCGAAAATGGTCTTTTTATTCACTGTAAAAAAGTTTTTCTTAACAATTTTTTGAAACAATGAGACATGAATGAGACATAAATTGATATTACGAGAAATAATATGAAATTTGTCTGAAATTCCGGTATTCGTTTTTAAGAAATCATTGAGCAAAGTAAGTAAAGTTGCTATTTTATTGACCGGCGGCAGTAGTGAAGGCGGGAGGCATTTTATATTATATAAAAAACTTATATAAAAACATTAACACTTATGGAATATCTTATACTAATAAAAGTGAAATAAATTTTCATAAAAATTTTTATAATGGTGAACATTAATGTGCTTATTAGGTTGAGCATAACTGCAGTTGGAAAAAGTCCTTAAGACATGAACTTAAGCCAATGAGTCAATCAGGATACTGCTTTAGATCTATGTACTCTAACAGAAATAGAAATAGCAGTAAACTTATCCATAAGGCGAATTTCAATTGGTTGAAATTCACCTTATTGTAAGGTTATGGATAAGTTTACTGTTATTTCCATTTCCGTTAGATTATGTAGACCTAAAGCAATATCCTGATTGCCTCATCGGCTTAAGTTTATGTCGTACGGTTACTATTACAGAATTTTGTATGCGGCAGCCCTTACAATTACATTCAGTCTTTTCGCGTTATTTGCACTTTTTGCACTTAACATTTTCGCTTTCTCTCTTTTTTTAATGTCTGAATATACAGGGTGTCCCATTTTAATCCCCCACCCGAAATATTTTGAAAAGTAAATGTTTTAGAGAAAAATGTTTCAAACAAAAGTTGTTCAGGACAAAGGGGGCAATAATTGTACATTATTGGTTCTGATCTTGAGGTCAATGTTCAAGGTTATTTGAAGGTGACATTGATTTTTTTAAATGGAAAGTCCTATTTTCGACACCGGATTTGGAAAGAGCGAGAAATTTTGCGTCCAAAATGGTACTTTATAATTTTTTTATGTGACCTTCAGAAGGTCAAATGTTGAATCGTCTGGAAGCTTTTCTTTTAACTTTAGATTCATGGGCAAACAAATACTTGGGTAGGACTTGGTGCCGACGAACTTTTACCATTTTCACCTTGAGGACAATTTTTAAG
>NW_017304684.1:356730-370834 GCF_001594115.1 Trachymyrmex septentrionalis
GCTAACGCCAGCGGTATGCAGACTTTTCGAATTAAACGCCTTTCATCCCGGATTGGTATTCGTGTTGACCTTAAAAATTGTCCTCAAGGTCAAAATGGTAAAAGTTTGCTGGCACCAAAGCCTACTCAAGTATTTAAAATAATTCTAAGATGCAGTGATATTTGCGACGAAAATTCGCAAATTCGCGTTTTCTAGTTAACAAAGAAAGATCGCTTTGACCTAGGAATGACCTTAAAAATTGTCCTCAAGGTGAAAATGGTAAAAGTTCGTCGGCACCAAGTCCTACCCAAGTATTTGTTTGCCCATGAATCTAAAGTTAAAAGAAAAGCTTCCAGACGATTCAACATTTGACCTTCTGAAGGTCACATAAAAAAATTATAAAGTACCATTTTGGACGCAAAATTTCTCGCTCTTTCCAAATCCGGTGTCGAAAATAGGACTTTCCATTTAAAAAAATCAATGTCACCTTCAAATAACCTTGAACATTGACCTCAAGATCAGAACCAATAATGTACAATTATTGCCCCGATTATTTGTCCTGAACAACTTTTGTTTGAAACATTTTTCTCTAAAACATTTACTTTTCAAAATATTTCGGGTGGGGGATTAAAATGGGACACCCTGTATATTTATCCCTTTTTATGTGTGAACATTTTTGGGGATTTTAAGCAACACGAACAAACCTATATTTTTTTCATATTTGACTGACTAGTTAATTTTTACAAGTACAATTATCTTATCCACAACCTTTGCTTTTGCATGGTCCACAATGGGCTGTAAAAGCAAAGTTGTTGTAGACTATGGGTGCGTTCGGGGAGACGTTATTCACGCTATGAATGCAAACACTACCAATACTGTTTATGGAGCCAATAGCGCGATAACGTTAGCAAGCTCCATGAACGACTTTAGCGTAGCGTTAGCAGTGATTAACCAGAGAAATTTAATATTAGAGATTAAGTTAATGTAGGGGATTCTATTCTTTCAATCACTGACCAAACTTTTCTCTCTAATAATTTAAATTTGTAGAGTTTTGTAGAGTATATATAATGTGAATTTTTAATTTTTTTGTAATAAATAACAGAATGCAATCTCAATCGCAATTTCTATGATGATTTGCTGCTAGGCCGAAGTAAACGATGTAAACTAGATTAAAAAATTAATAGTTATACTGAGTAAATTAATCAGATAAAAGAAGGAATTCTTGAGTATCTGTTGTCGATTCAAGAAGAAACATATCTACGATCAATTAGGACCTTAAGCATCTGCAGTGTAATACCCTGCCGTGCTTTACCGCAATAACTTCTTCCCGCACACGGGAATCAAAAATCGCTAGTAACAAGATGTTTTCGACCTTCTACACATTTGTAATGAAATCAAATACACAAGTTGAACTGCAGAAACTTTCAAAAATTAAAGATGATATTTACACAAGCAAGAATTACGTTCAGCCTATTACTCTAGCCTAATGGTAAGACATCAATTGCAAAGATGGAAATTGAGATTGCATTCACTACGATAAAATTGAAAATTCACACGTTACGTTTACTCTATGAAATTCTAAAGAGAGAAAAGTTTAGTCTCAAGAACAGAATCCACTCGAACGGGGATTAATCTAACCTCGACGAATGTTACACGCTACCAACGCTACGCAAGAATCGTTCACAGAGCTTGCAAATGCTAATGTCAATACACTACCTCGAAAGGAATATCATTGATAGCGTGCCGTTATGACGTAAGGAAGCGTTTATGTTGGCCGTAACCATATGCCGTAATCTGTAAAAATTAACTAATCACAGTCGAGTATTCTCCTCTCATTAGATGGTAAGAAGGAAGTACTCGAAGTAATTAGTTAATTTTTACAGATTACAGCATACGATTACGGTAAATATAAACGCTCCCTTAAGCTTGTTCTACAAAGGGTGCTTTCTGTTTGATGACACAAGTTGACACAAGCGTTGTTCTATTCTTCTTGACATTCAGAGAGTGACAAAGATAAAATGATACTTATATTGACTTGTATCGGCTTGTATCATCAAATGGAAAGTACCCAATAGAGTTGCAAGCTGTAAGTCGTAAGAAATTAACCAATCATAGGCGATTATTTTTGTCATATTCAACTATGACTGGCCAATTTCTTACGGCTTATGACTTGCAACATATGTCTGTAGAACAGACATAAGGGCTGCCACAGACAAAATTTCTGTAACAGTAACCTTAAGGCGTGAACTTAAGCCGATGAGCCAGTCAGGCTACTGCTTTAGATCTACGTACTCTAACGGAAATAGAAATAGCAGTAAACTTATCCATAAGGCGAGTTAACCGGTTTAAATTCATTTTATTGTGAGGTTATGTATAAGTTTACTGTTATTTCCATTTCCATTAGATTATGTAATCTAAAATAGTATTCTGATTGGTTCATCGGTTTAAGTTTATACCGTACGCATACTGTTACGGAATTTTATGCGGCAGCCCTAAAGCGTCGTCTACAAGAACAGTAGCAGTAGAGGCTGTAGACACATCAGAAGTAAGCTGGTTTTCTGACTCAGAAATGGTTGATTCATTGATGTCAAATAATCACTTGTAGTTGAGGATATAATAGAGTAATATAGACTGTAGAGTAAGTCCGTAAACGAAATAGATTTTAATCATTTCTCTTATAAGCTTACTCTACGCTTTAGTATGTACATTCACCGACTAAAAGATTGCAACAGATTTTTTTTAATGGTTTTTGGAATGCAGCCTACTCACTGAGCAATTGGTGGTTCCATAAGTAAAAACTAATCACTTGGTGAGCAAACTGTATTCCGAAAACCAATTAAAAAAAAGTATTGCAACTTTTTAGTGAGTGTACACTCCCAGCTATAAGTGATTGATCGATCAATATCGAATTAATGTCGACGTTGAATCAGCATCGATTTGACGTTAATCGATCAACCATTTCTGGCTGGGCCGAAAAATTAGCTTATTCCCGATGTGTCTACAGTTACTATTCCTCTGTCTACTTCTACTGCTACTGTTTATTGACTGTATTCCAAAATGTACTGAAAATCTATGCACGTAATGTAAACTATAGATTTTTAGTACTTAGCAGTGAATTTTGGAATACAGCCGTTGTAGACAAAGTTGTGCTTAAAGCGCACAATAGAAGGAATAAGGAATTAGGGAGTAAAGAATAAACGATTTCAACTTATCAGAAATCGTATATTCCGATGTACCCGATTTCTTAATCGATAGATTAAAATCGTTTATTCTTTATTCCTAATTCCTTGTTTCTGCTATTGTGCGCAAGACCTGACAGGCTTAAATCGCTACTGTTAGACTTTGCGCACAATAAAAGGAATATTTTAACTTATCAGAAATCAGATATGTCGGAATACACGGTTTCTGATAGATTGAAATCGTTTATTCTCTATTCCTAATTCCTTATTCCTTCTATTGTGCGCAGGATCGACGTCATGTTAGTGACGTCATAATCGTGTTTGTTAGCGCTATCTGCAACTCCATAAAGTCCAGATAGCGCTAATAGCGCGAATAATGCTTCTTCACGACTTCCCGAACGCACCCAAGGTAAATCACAATTATGCTTACAGCTATTGTAGAACATAAAGCTCTATATATCAAAGTAGTGCATTTCTTTGATCTGAGCCGAAATATCGAGTCTTTCTATTGGCTGTTTCGACCGCCATTTGTGACTCAGCTCCAATAAGCGCTTAGTATTATTGATATAGAGTATGGTTAGTAAGTAAAAAATGGAAGACCTATGCGTTACTTTGATATATAGATCCGTACTCAGAACGCGCTTATAACGATGTTAGCGCACTAAAGCGTGATTTACACTGGGCTACTTTTATTCGCTAGAAGCCGTGTCTAGTCACATCATTAATTCGTCGGCGAATTCTCTCGACTCTTCTGCTATTCGCGTGAAGCAAGCTTTTTAATTCGTCAGCGAATTTGTTGATGAAAGCTTCTTTTACACGTTTAGTTTTTATTCGCTAGCGATAAAATTTTGAAGTCGCAGCGTCGAGTAGTTGCTAATGATCAAGCGAATAGCTGGGTACAAAGCACAACAGCGACTCGAAGTATGTACGTCATTCGATGACATGGTTATTCTCTGATGCTTGTGGTCCGAGTGGCCGTTCCGGAAAAATTCGTTTTTTTACACTGACGACTTAAAAATTCACTCTGGAAGAGCAGCAAAAGCTAGTGACAAACATCGAAAGCGGTATTCGCCACGACTATACGCTAACAAGAACAAACTCGCGCCTAGAAGAAGTTTTTAGGCTACTTCCTCTCCGGGGAAAATTTTACTCTGGCCATGGTACGATTCATGCTGACAACGCTCATGAGCATCGTTTGTCTTCATTTATTAAACAACATTTGACAAACAACAAGGATAAAATGATTTTTAAGCGTGTGAGCATGAATCGAACCTCGCGGCCTTATATGCTATAATACACGTTATGTGTACTATATATTTTGAGTAAAATTTTCCTCGGAGAGGAAGTTTTGGAACGTAGTCGTAATAACGAATTCGCTATCACTAGACGCAGCTTCTAGCGAATAAAAATCGTGTAAATTACGCTTATAACATACTATATTTTACGTTACGCATATTATAGAATTTCAAAGATAAAAGCGCGTTACGGGCCATAGACTATAAAATTTTGGTAGGAAAGTTCTCCAACAAGTGACACTGTACGAAATGGTGATTTACATCTCTGTTTAACATTGGCGAACAACAAGGATGCAACGAGTCACTATGTCATACCGTGGATACGGTCAACGCGATGCTACAAACGCTTTGAAACGTTTTTTAATTGATCAGTTTGTAAAATTCTTTCTCCTAATTGGTTCATCAAATGTTTCAAAGTATTTGTAGCGAGACTTTGACCACAGCCCGTGTCATCTGTGTCTCTTGTTGGAAAGCTCCCTAGAACAGGCATTATATTTTAGCACAATGGTTTAATCCGAATCAGAATGTAAGAAGTAACCAACTAACAGTCGAGCATTCCCCTGTCGTTCGACTATAATGCTTCCGGCACTAGCGCGATGTTCGCCGCGCGCGTCACGCGATAGGAACATACTCGATTGTAATTGATTGGTTGATTCTTACATTCTGATCCGGTTAAAATCCTCCGTGGAAACTAGGCTAGTGATGCCGGGTGAATATTGATAGACAAAAAGATGAAAAAAAAACTGCTTACAGCATGTGAGCACGCTTACAGCATAACAAACAGAATGTATATAATTCTAATAATTGATGTTTAGGAAAGTAAGATCTGGGACATTGGATGTCCATCCAACTGAGAAGGCTCTGGTAGTAAATTATGATGTTGAGGCATTAATATTGGGGGAACTGGGAGATCCTATGCTCGGCGATCGTAAAGTACGTTTTCTTAAATAAATAACTGACTTGCAAGAGCTAAGCTATTGTACGTTTGTCATTGTATACAGGAATGTCAAAAGATAATCCGATTGAAGAGTTTAAACGCCGACACAAACGTTTCTCTCTTAGCCAAAGAGGTAATGGAAAAGTGCTCATTGATACACGAATCTAAACTGCACGAAGTTGAGCAATTGATTTATTATCTACAAAATCGTCGAACCAATGATACCAGTGCAGGTGATGTAACATGATTTTTATATTTGTTGTTTTTATATGTTTGAGATTCAGGAAGTTTAATAAATTTATAATTTTCTTAGGTAATGATAATAATTCTCAGCCGCCACGACCGGCATCATCGAATTCATTGATCACAGAGAACAGCGAAGTTGAACGTGCAGTCATTAGTAACATCGATAGTTATATTGAATTATTATACGAAGAAATACCAGGCAAAATTAAAGGTTCATCGTTAATTTTACAATTAGCGAGGGTACCTGATAATCTTTTGGAATTGACAAAAAATGGTAATTTTTATGTTATGTATTTTTTTCTATAAATAATTTTAGATTATTTTAATTTAATTCATAATAGTGATAAGAAAATTATGTATCATTGAAAATATTTGTGATTAATATAATATATTATGAGATTATCTTTTTGTTCATACAGAATCGTTATTAAGTGCATTAGCTCGAGTTCTAAGAGAAGATTGGCGGCGCAGCATAGAACTGTCCACAAACATCATTTATATTTTCTTTTGTTTCTCAACGTATAGTCAGTTTCATAACATTGTGCTCGAATACAGAGTAAGTTGCAAAACTGTTGATAAAACTTGAAAAGATTAGACCTTTGGAACTATATTCATATTTTTTTTCTTTCATATATTTAGATCGGTTCTCTTTGTATGGATATAATTGATTTTGAGTTACGTCGCTATGACCAGTGGAAGGAGGATATGGAGAAACGTCGGAAACAATTTGAAAACACCACTGGTCTAACGTTTTTCCCAGCAGGCAATAATGACAACTGTGATAGAAAGATTAGAAACATTGATGATATTTGGAATATGGAAGGTCCGTTGGATTATGAAGTTAAGAAACGATCTATGGAAGTATCTATAACCATCTCTGAGAGTGATGTTAAGAAACTGAAGGAGGAATTAGAAAAAAGTCGCAAGAAGTTTAAGAGTTTGACTAAGAAGCAAGAGCAACTGTTGCGAGTAGCATTTTATCTACTCTTAAATATTGCCGAAAACGCTATGGAAGTCGAAAGGAAAATGCGTAAAAAAAATGTTATTGGTATGCTGATTAAAACATTAGACAGGACGAATACAGACTTGTTGATCCTGGTTGTTACATTTTTGAAGAAGTTATCTATCTTTCGCGAAAACAAAGATCTTATGGTAATATTAAATATTTTATATAAATATCATATGAAAAAATGTATCTTATATAAAAATGTAAATGTACACCCACATTTACAGATAGAAGAAAATATTATAGACAAATTACCGAGACTTTTACAAAACAATAATGCTGACCTTGTGCTAAGCACTTTAAAATTGCTATTTAATCTTTCTTTTGATGCTAAATTGAGAGCAAGAATGATTAGAGTGGGTATGTTACCAAAATGGATAAAGTTGCTCAGTCAAGGTAAGATTTGTATTGATACATATCTCGTTTTTACATAGAATAATGTATAAAAAATGAAAATTCTACATAATCTTCAATATATTAATTCTATATACATTGTCAATATTATATTCGCAGCAGATATAAAAAATAAGAGCACAATTGTGGGACTACTTTATCATGCCAGTATGGATGACAAAGTGAAAGCAATGTTTACAAATACAGATTGTATTTCAATGGTAAAAATCTATAAAGTTTTGATATAAATTTAACAAGTTTGAAATTAACTGCATAATATTTGTACATTCTATTTAGGTAACGAACATGGTATTAAATTCTGAAGATGAACATGTAAGATCTGAATTAATAGCACTCGGCATAAATTTAGCTATTAATAATAAGAATGCGCAACTGATGGTGGAAAACAATCATTTACAAGGTCTCATAAAAATTGCATTTAGAAATCAAGATGCCCTTGTAATGAAGATGATTAGAAATATTTCCCAACACGATTCGATACAGGAAAATTTTGTCGTGAGTTGAAACAATGTTAGGATTAATATAACAAATATAACTATTATCGTAATTTTTGCTCATATATATTTAATAGGAATTTGTGGGTGATTTCGCAATGGCCTTGACTCAGTCTGATTCTCAAGACTTTGTACTGGAAGTGATTGGCGTATTAGGCAATTTGGAATTATCTGATTTGGATTATTCTCAAATCATTCAACGCTGCAATCTTATACCATGGATACGTAATAATTTGGTTCCAGGTATGATCCCTTTTTCTTTTATCTTGTATTATTTTTTGTATTTAATATTAATATATAGAATTGAATATATATAATAATATTAAATCTCAGTCTAGATTTTGTTATATCGGTTTTTATATCTATAGGTAAAGCGCAAGATGATATAGTTCTTGAGATTGTCATATTTCTCGGCACTGCAGCTCATGATGAAGATTGTGCTCGTTTGTTATGTAAGGCTGATATACTTCTTTCTCTTATTGAACTGCTTAAAGGTATGTATTAAAAAGCAAACATACACAAAAAACCTTATATATTTTAACCATACGTTTATGTCCTAACAAGTATTATTTTCAATATGTAATGTCATTACAGCCAAGCAAGAAGATGATGAAATGGTTTTACAAATTATTTATATTTTTTATCAAATTGCAAAACATGATTCAACCCGAGATTATTTAATTCGCGAGACCGGTAATGGTAATATATAATCAATTTTCTCAATCATTAGATTTAAATAAGATAGATAAAGATGCATAAAGTAGTATGGCAAGTGTTGTAAATATATTTAAAGGAGACGCCAATAAGAGTCTAGACATCAGCCGTAGTTTTATATGCAAGGTAGTAGTTTTAACAAAAATCTGTAAGAGAGAAGGATACACATTTACTATTTTTTTCTTTTTCTTCTTTTTCTTTCTCTCTTTCAGGAATTGTTAAAACATGATGGACTAATCAAAAGTGGCTTTCTCATATCCATATCATGGACTTGTATATGTTACACTAGACTACTAAAGCCCTAAACACAAGCACAAGCTCTACACGAGGCAATAACGATAGCAATAGAAATAGCAATAGCGATAGTCAACAATGATAGCAATAGAAACAGAGGAATCCAACATATGGAAATGCATATGTCGATGCACGTAGGAATATGGAATAAGGCAACAGCGATAAATTTCCGACAAATTGAAATCTCTGTATCTATCGCCTTATAACATACCAATCAGCGTTCAAATTTTTCACTCTATTTAAGTCCATAGCACATACAAAGACTTAATAAGGAAATCATAACATAGGATTCACTATTAGTCTTAATATCTTTACTATAATTAACTAATTTGTTTACTGTTTATATTTTATTGCCTAACGTTTTTGTATGTACCATAGGCTTTATATGTGCTATAACTTTGAAGCAGATGGAAGAATATACTACAGTCTATATAGATCAAATTGGCATTTTTATTTCTTTATGGCATTGTGCGGAAGGCGACAATTATATATCCCTTATTTCTATATCATTTCTATTGCTATTTTTGTTGCTGTTGCCTCACAATAGACCTGTTCTTTTTGGCTGAACTTTTGCACCAATTCATCTTTCTTCCTCTTCTTTCCTCGTAGAGGAAAAAGGAAGAAAGATGATTTAACTATAAAGAACAGATCTCTTGTGTCTAGGACTTAACTCCAAATTTCCTTACATAAAGGTACTGCCTGCTCAAATTAGATGTGCAGAATAAGACCGTCATGTGACCGCACAGAACAGAGATGCCAACAGGTCGTGTGATCAGCCTCTCTGTAATTGATTCAAGATATTGATCATGGTCCACTTGACGCTACAAATGCTTTGAAACATTTTTTAATTGGTCAGTTAGTAAAATTCTTTTTTTCGATTGGTCAATCAAAAGCATTTATAGCTCTCTGATAGGTAGTATCTATACCTCTCCGTGATTGATTCAAGATATCATATGTATATCTCTTTGTTGATCGAATCAGAGAGAAATCTGAGAGAGAACATGTGAGCCTTTTTTCTGTAACCACAAAATGCCCCCACGCACTACTGTCCTCTGAAGAAGTGCATGTAAACTACAATATCCATTTTTTTGCGGTGCTTCTGATGGAAATAAATCGCTGAAATAGCTAAAATATATCAAATTAAAAGAGATTTCAACAATTTCAGCGATTTATTTTCATCAGGAGCACATCCACTTCTTCATAGAACAGTAGTGTACGAGGCAAAATCTACGATTACAGGAAAAAGGCCCTCATATCCTCTCAGGTTTCTCTCTGATTGGATGCATGATTGGGCTCTTATTCTTAAAAAGAAATGAAAAACTAGAGATATCCCTGGTAAAAAAAAGTTGATAGAGTACGATAGAAAAATCTTATTATTTGAATATAGAATCTGATTCGTGAATTCATTAATTTGAATCAGATCTTAGGAATTACAAATATTATAGAATCCGATAAAATACAATAGGATTCGTATTCGATCAATCGTGATGCTCGCGAGAATAGAAAATGATATAAACTAATAGAAAACGATACAAATTGATAGAAATCCTATTATTTTCAATCATTCTCTATCAATTTCTTTTTCCCAGGGATACTAACAGGTATCCGTAATACATATTATAGTATTTCCCTAGTTTTTCATGTAGGTTTCTTTTCAAGAATAGAGGCCCTGGTGTGGGTCTTATTTTGAGCATGCATATATCTTTGACTATTTTTTGGCAGCAGTTAAAGAGTTAGGATACGTTCGAAAACATCACTTTTTTGTGTAACTTGAAGTTACTTTAGTTGGAAAGTATTGAGTGTAAAAATGGACAAACGTCGCCGACGAAATATATTATTAGGTGTTTGAATTCTCGTTGTTGATTGAGAAAGGTCAGTATTTGTACTTTTAACATGGCCGAAAGTGACTGCTAACGTATATGAAAGTACTGTCAATAGGCTTTAATAATTAGTATGTAACATTTGATTGGATACAAAGAACACAATTTTTTATCGCATTAAAAATATCGGGTTTCGTACAAAAAAAAACATTTGCAGGAAGCATTACTTTTCTGTTTTAATCTCAAGAAATCTGCTGTTGAAAGTCATCGTTTGCTATTGGAGGCTTATGGGAAGCTCTATTTGAAACAACTTACAGAGATTGATTTAGAAGATTCAAAAACAACGATTTTTACATGAATGACAAAGGGCGTTCTGATAAGCCGAAAAAGTTTGAAGATTACTTCAAGAAGATTCATGTCAGACGCTCAAAGAGTTGTTGTTGAAACATTAAATGTAGATGAGTCAAACGTTAGTAAACGTTTAAAAGCAATGGGAATGATCCAAAAGCTAGGAAATTGGGTCTCACATGAACTGAGAGAAAGAGACTGTTCCGTAGTCGCTTTACTGATAGTTAAGTAAGACGGCGTAAATAGTGTCATTCTTACATAGATTTGACTCAATTGGATGATAATCTCGTCAATAGAGACATTGCGAAACATTTAGCTATTTGTGAATTGCTGCTTCAAAGACGAAAACGGAAGTTGGTTTTGCATCAAATTGTAACTAGCGATGAAAAATGGATTCGTTACGACAATCCTAAGCGCAAGAAATCATAAATGTTTCCCGGCGAACCATCAACATCAAGGTCATACTGTACATTTGATGAGATCAAGTAGGTGTAGTACTATGAGCTGCTGCCGAGTCAAACAATCAATACTGAACATTATCGACATTAATTACTCAATTTGAATCGAACACTCAAAGAAAAACGCTCGCAATAAGCCAAAAAATATGACAAAGTTATTCTTCTTCATGATAACGCTAAACCACATGCAGAACCAGTGAAGGAAATTTTGGAGGCATTTGGAAAGGATGTCTTACCTCACTCATCCTTCACCAGACAGTGATGCTCCTTCAGATTACTATTTGTTTAGGTCAATGCAGCATGGTCTTTCTGAGCAGCATTTCAGTTATTTCTAAGATATCAAAAAATGGCTCAATGACTGAATAGCATCGAAAGAACCTAAATTTTTCTATCACGGATTCCATTTGTTACCCGAAAAGTGGGAAAAGATTATAGCTTTCGATGGACAATATTGCGAATAAAATATTAGATACCTTTTTGATGAAATAAACATGAATTTTTGTAACAAAAACAGCGAGAATTAATTCAAGCATCTAATACGTAGGCTGCTGGAAAAGTTTTCTGCAAACAATATGAAAAAAAACATGTAAAATCCAGTAAATGGCTTTAATGTGTTTCGAAGTATTCGCCTTTAAGATCGAGACATTTTTGCATACACTCGAACCAATTTTCGAAGCATTTTTTCCACTCTAAGACTGTAACCTCAGAAATCAGTGTACGAAATGTTTCAACAGCTGCTTCAGGTTCAAATCGCTCACCACGCATCTTATTTTTAATGTTTGGGAACAAAAAAAAATCATTAGGTGATAAATCAGGTGAATACGGACAATGAGTCATCAATTCGACATTATTACTAGATAAAAAATCAACAGTTTGACGTGCTGTGTGACAGTTGTCATGATGAAGGATGATGCGACGATTTGTTCTACGCAATTCATTTATAACTTCTGGTAAACAAATTGTTGTATACCAATCAGTATTTACAATCCTTCGATCCTCTAAAGCCGGTTGTTATATGTCCGGTATAACCGAAGAAACAAGCAATCATTTGCTTGGCAGCACTGCGTGAATGAACAACTTTTGTTGGTTTCGGTTCATTTTGAAATACCCAAACAGTGGATTGTTGTTTACTTTCGGGCTCATATGAATAGATCCATGTCCCCAGTAACGATGTTGTAGACCAAATTTGACCGACCTTGGTTGAATTTCTTGAGCATTTCTTTGCTCCATTTAACACGAGCCTGTTTTTGAGCTTCGGTCAAATTGTGTGGGATCCAACGACTGCAAAGATTCCGTACGCTCAAATGATCATGCAAAATCGTATGTATTGCTTTCATGTCAATGCCTAAGGATGCCTGAATCTCGCGGTATGTTATATGCCGGTCTCGCTCAATCATTTCACGCACAGCATCAACATTAGTGGCAACAACAGACGTGGATGGACGACCTTCACGGAATTCATCTAAGAAAGGTACGTCCACGCTGGAATTCGGCAAACCAATTATAAGCAGGATATCCTATTGGATAGTGTTTCATCTCCAAAAGCCAAATGAAGTCGATCGATGCATTGTTTTGGAGTTAGATTACATTTGTAATCGTAAAAAATCATTGCTCGAAAATTTTCACACGAAATTTTCTTACAAAATAACTTCTTTTAAAATACTACGCAAACAAAACTAGTTTGGATACAAACTGTCAATTGAATTATAGGTTAAAAACGTCTAATTTTACGGATATGATAGTAGGACGTTGACGCCACTGGAAGTACTAGATTGCAGAAACTTCCAGCAGCCTACGTATATACATATATAATATAAATATGTAATATGTATATATAAAAATATGTCAAAGGAACAACAGATTAGATTGGCTGGATATTAAACAAACATAATATCCGAATTATCTTTAAACCATCCAAAAAGATAGGACAAATCTTAAAAAATCCTAAAGATCAAAGACCTTCACTCAGCTCCGCAGGAGCATACAAAATATCTTGTTCCTGTGGATAAGTATACATTGGAGAAACTGGGAGAATGGTCAACCTACGGATAAAAGAATACCAACGTGATCAGGTTAAAACGTCACGCAGTCAGCATTATCAGAACACAACATCGAAATGGGACATCAAATACTGTTTGATAAAACGACCACAATAGCCAACATTACTTCATACTTTCCAAGAAAGTATAGAGAAGCCATAGAGATACAGAAACATCCTAACAATCTAAATAGAGGTAATGGCTACAATATAAATAAGATGTGGAAGGCCATTCTCCCGATTATTGAGGACTGACCGATTTCTCCTCTCCTCTTCCCCCCCCCCTCATCCACAATTCTCTTCTTTCCCCCCATCACTCCAATAAGTAGCGTATAAAAAAGAACGGCTCAGAAGAACAGCTCAGTATCAGGCTGCTCTTCGCCCTGATGAAGTGGACTGCAAGAAACGTTGGCATTTCAAGAATAGATTTGGACACGGAGAAAACTAGCGAAACGCATAACTTTTATACAGAAAGCACCCGTGGAAGCTTCAAGAATATTAATATGTATATATTATATATTGGGAGTATAAATAAGTTTCCGCCGTTTGACAAACAATGGCACTACCACCAGTATGTTATAGTTAAAATTGTCAGCGTAACGTTGTAAAACGTCATATCGTAAGGTTGGACATCTGGCAAGAACATAACCTTGAAATATTAGCGATTTTGCATCAGCATCTTATATCTTTTTTCGTGCGAAAATGTTTTGAGCCGAATAAGCATCATTTGCGGGAGCTTTTGATTTACTTCTTTAATTTGAAGAAATCTGCAGCTGAGGCGCATCGATTGCTTGTAGAAGCATATGGTGAGGCTGCCTTAAGTGAGAGAAGTTGCCGTGAGTGGTTTCAAAAGTTTAAGAACGGTGAATTTGACGTCGAAGA